>NC_081372.1:7919167-8156667 GCF_030684315.1 Stegostoma tigrinum
CCCCACTTCTCTCTCCCCCTCACCCTCTCCCACTCTCTCTCCCCCTCACCCTCTCCCCACTCTCTCTCCCCCTCACCCTCACCCCACTCTCTCTCCCCCGTCCCTCTCACCCTCTCTCTCTCCCCACTCCCCTCTCCCCGACTCTCTCCCCCCTCTCCTCATCCCACTCTCTCTCCCCCTCACACTCACCCACTCTCTCTCCCTCTCCCCTCACCCCACTCTCATCTCCCCTCACCTCACCACACTCCTCTCCCCCTCACCCTCACCACACTCTCTCTCCCCATCACCCTCACCACACTCTCTCTCCCCCTCACCCTCACCACACTCTCTCTCCCCCTCACCACACCACACTCTCTCTCCCCCTCACCTCCCCTCACCTACCACTCTCTCTCCCCTCACCTTCACTCCCACTCCCTCTCTCCCCTCCCCCTCTCTCCTCTCCCCCTCACCTTCACCCCACTCTCTCTCTATCCCCCTCCCCCTCACCCCACTCTCTCCCTCCCCCTCCCTCTCCCCACTCTCTCTCCCCCCCCTCCCTCACCCCACTCTCTCTCCCCCTCCCCCTCCCTCACCCCCACCCTCTCTCCCTCACCGCACCCTCTCCCCTCCCCCTCTCCCTCTCCCCCCCTCTCTACCCCTCTCCCCCTCCCCACTCTCCCCCTCCCCACTCTCCCCACTCTCCCCCTCCCTCTCCCCACTCTCCCCCTCCCTCTCCCCACTCTCCCTCTCCCCACTCTCCCTCTCCCTCTCCCCACTCTCCCTCTCCCCCTCACCCCACTCTCTCTCCCCCTCCCCCTCACCCCACTCTCTCTCCCCCTCCCCCTCACCCCACTCTCTCTCCCCCTCCCCCTCACCCCACTCTCTCTCCCCCTCACCCTCACCCCACTCTCGCTCCCCCTCACCCTCACCCCACTCTCTCTCCCCCTCACCCTCACCCCACTCTCTCCCTCCCCCTCCCTCTCCCCACTCTCTCGTCTCCCCCCCTCCCCCTCCCTCACCCCACCCTCTCTCCCCCCCCACTCCCTCACCCCACCCTCTCTCCCTCACCCCACTCTCCCCCCCTCCCCCTCCCTCTCTCTCACCCCACCCTCTCTCCCTCACCCCACCCTCTCTCCCTCACCGCACCCTCTCCCCCTCCCCCTCTCCCTCTCCCCCCCTCTCTACCCCTCTCCCACTCTCCCTCCTCTCCCCACTCTCCCTCTCTCCCCACTCCTCCCCCTCCCTCTCCCCACTCTCCCCCTCCCTCTCCCACTCTCCCTCTCCCCACCCTCCCTCTCCCCACTCTCCCCCTCCCTCTCCCCACTCTCCCCCTCCCTCTCCCCACTCTCCCCCTCCCCACTCTCCCCCTCCTCTCCCCACTCTCCCCCTCCCTCTCCCACTCTCCCCCCTCCCTCTCCCCACTCTCCCCCTCCCTCTCCCCACTCTCCCCCTCCCTCTCCCCACTCTCCCCCTCCCTCTCCCCACTCTCCCCCTCCCCACTCTCCCTCTCCCCACTCTCCCCTCCCTCTCCCCACTCTCCCTCTCCCCACTCGTCTCCCTCCCTCTCCCCACTCTCCCTCTCCCCACTCTCCCCCTCGCTCTCCCCACTCTCCCTCTCCCCACTCTCTCCTCTCCCACTCTCGCCTCTCCCCACTCTCCCTCTCCCCACTCTCCCTCTCCCCACTCTCCCTCTCCCCACTCTCCCTCTCCCTCTCCCCACTCTCCCTCTCCCTCTCCCCACTCTCCTCTCCCACTCTCCTCTCCCCACTCTCCCCACTCTCCCTCTCCCCCACTCTCCCCCTCCCTCTCCCCACTCTCCCCCTCCCTCTCCCCACTCTCCCCCTCCCTCTCCCCACTCTCCCGTGCTCCCCACTCTCCCTCTCCCCACTCTCCCTCTCCCCACTCTCCCTCTCCCCACTCTCCCTCTCCCCACTCTCCTCTCCCTCTCCCCACTCTCCCTCTCCCCACTCTCCCTCTCCCTCTCCCACTCTCCCTCTCCCTCTCCCCACTCTCCCTCTCCCCACTCTCCCTCTCCCCACTCTCCCTCTCCCCACTCTCCCCTCTCCCCACTCTCCCCTCTCCTCTCCCCACTCTCCCTCTCCCTCTCCCCACTCTCCCTCTCCCACTCTCCCCCTCCCTCTCCCCACTCTCCCCCTCCCTCTCCCCACTCTCCCCCTCCCTCTCCCCACTCTCCCCCTCCCTCTCCCCACTCTCCCCCTCCCTCTCCCCACACTCCCTCTCCCCACTCTCCCTCTCCCCACTCTCCCTCTCCCCACTCTCCCTCTCCCCACTCTCCCTCTCCCCACTCTCCCTCTCCCCACTCTCCCTCTCCCTCTCCCCACTCTCCCCCTCCCTCTCCCTCTCCCACTCTCCCCCTCCCTCTCCCCACTCTCCCCCTCCCTCTCCCCACTCTCCCCCTCCCTCTCCCCACTCTCCCCCTCCCTCTCCCCACTCTCCCCCTCCCTCTCCCCACTCTCCCCCTCCCTCTCCCCACTCTCCCCTCCCTCTCCCCACTCTCCCCCTCCCTCTCCCCACTCTCCCCCTCCCTCTCCCTCTCCCCACTCTCTCTCCCCCTCACCCTACTCTCTCTCCCCACTCCCTCTCCCCCTCTCCCTCTCCCCCTCACACCACACTCTCTCTCCCCCCTCACCTTCACCCCACTCTCTCTCCCCACTCCCTCTCCCCCGCCCCACTCTCTCTCCCCCTCTCCCTCCTCTCTCTCCCCCTCCCCCCACTCTCTCTCCCCCTCACCCTCACCCAACTCCTCTCCCCCCTCACCCTCACCCCACTCTCTCTCCCCCTCACCCTCACCCCACTCTCTCTCCCCCTCACCCTCACCCCACTCTCTCTCCCCCTCACCCTCACCCCACTCTCTCTCCCCCTCACCCTCACCCCACTCTCTCTCCCCCTCACCCTCACCCCACTCTCTCTCCCCACTCCCTACTCCCCCTCTCCCTCCCCCCTCACCCTCCTCTCTCTCCCCCTCACCCTCACCCCACTCTCTCTCCCCCTCACCTTCACCCCACTCTCTCTCCCCCACTCCCCTCTCCCCATCCCACTCTCTCTCCCCCTCCCCCTCTCCCCACTCTCTCTCCCCCTCACCCTCACCCCACTCTCTCTCCCCCTCTCCCCCCTCCCCACTCTCTCTCCCCACTCCCTCTCCCCCTCCCCACTCTCTCTCCCCACTCCCTCTCCCCCTCCCCACTCTCTCTCCCCACTCCCTCTCCCCCTCCCCACTCTCTCTCCCCCTCCCCCTCTCCCTCCCCACTCTCTCTCCCCCCTCCCCCTCTCCCTACTCTCTCTCCCCCTCTCCCCACTCTCTCTCCCCCACCCCACGCTCTCTCCCCCTCTCCCCCCTCCCCAAGCTCTCTCACCCTCTCCCCCCTCCCCAAGCTCTCTCCCCCTCTCCCCCCTCCCCACTCTCTCTCCCCCTCTCCCCCCTCCCCACTCTCTCTCCCCCTCTCCCCCCTCCCCACTCTCTCTCCCCCTCTCCCCCCTCCCCACTCTCTCTCCCCCCTCTCCCCCTCCCCACTCTCTCTCCCCCTCTCCCCCCTCCCCACTCTCTCTCCCCCTCTCCCCCCTCCCCACTCTCTCTCCCCCTCTCCCCCCTCCCACTCTCTCTCCCCCTCTCCCCCCTCCCCACTCTCTCTCCCCCCTCTCCCCCCTCCCCACTCTCTCTCCCCCTCTCCCCCCTCCCCACTCTCTCTCCCCCTCTCCCCCCCTCCCCACTCCTCTCCCCCTCTCCCCCCTCCCCACTCTCTCTCCCCCTCTCCCCCCTCCCCACTCTCTCTCCCCCTCCCCCCACTCTCTCCCCCTCCCCACTCTCTCTCCCCCTCCCCCCACTCTCTCCCCCTCCCCCCACTCTCTCCCCCTCCCCCCACTCTCTCCCCCTCCCCCCACTCTCTCCCCCTCCCCCCACTCTCTCCCCCTCGCCCCACTCTCTCCCCCTCCCCCTCACCCCACTCTCTCTCCCCCCTTCCCCCTCACCCCACTCTCCCCTCTCCCCCTCCCCCACTCTCTCTCCCACTCCCCCTCACCCCACTCTCTCTCCCCCTACCCCTCACCCCACTCTCTCTCCCCCTCCCCCTCAACCCCACTCTCTCTCCCCCTCCCCCTCACCCCACTCTCTCTCCCCCTCCCCCTCCCTCTCTCCCCACTCCCTCCCTCTCCCCCTCACCCCACTCTCTCTCCCCCTCCCTCTCCTCCCCACTCCCTCTCCCCCTCCCTCTCTCCCCTCCCCTCTCCCCCCCACCCCTGCCTCTCTCCCCACTCCCTCTCTCCCCTCTCCCCCCCACCCCTCCCTCTCTCCCCACTCCCTCTCTCCCCTCTCCCCCCCACCCCCTCCCTCCCTCTCTCCCCACTCCCTCTCTCCCCTCTCCCCCCCACCCCTCCCCTCTCTCCCCACTCCCTCTCTCCCCCTCTCCTCTCCCCTCACCCCACCCCTCTCCCTCTTCCCCCCCCCTCCCTCTCCCTCTCTCCCTCTCCCCCCCCTCTCCCTCTCTCTCTCCCCCCTCTCCCTCACCCCACTCTCTCTCCCCCACCCCCTCACCTCACTCTCTCCCCTCCTCCCCCTCACCACACTCTCTCTCCTCCTCCCCCTCACCCCACTCCCTCTCCCCCTCCCCACTCCCTCTCCCCCCTCCCCACTCCTCTCCCCCTCTCCCCCTCCCCACTCCCTCTCCCCCCTCTCCCCCCCCCACTCCCTCTCCCCCCCCACTCCCTCTCCCCCCCCACTCCCTCTCCCCCCCCCTCTCCCTCTCCCCCCCCTCCCCCCTCTCCCTCTCCCTCTCCCCCCTCTCCACTCTCCCTCTCCCCCCTCTCCACTCTCCCCCCTCTCCACTCTCCCTCTCCCCCCTCTCCACTCTCCCTCTCCCCCCTCTCCACTCTCCCCCCTCTCCACTCTCCCTCTCCCCCCCTCTCCCTCTCCCCCCTCTCCACTCTCCCTCTCCCCCCTCTCCACTCTCCCTCTCCCCCCCCAACTCCCTCTCCCCCCCTCCCTCTCCCCCTCTCTCTCCCCCTCCTCTCTCTCCCCCTCTCCCTCCTCCCACTCTCCCCCCACTCACTCCTCCCACTCTCCCCCACTCACTCCTCCCACTCTCTCCTCCCACTCTCTCTCTCCCACTCACTCCTCCCACTCTCTCTCCCCCTCCCCCCTCTCCCTCTCCCCACTCTCTCTCCCCCTCTCCCTCCTCTCTCTCCCCCTCTCCCTCACACCACTCTCTCTCTCCCCCTCTCCCTCACACCACTCTCTCTCCCTCCCCTCTCCCTCTCACCCCACTCTCTCTCCCTCCCCTCTCCCTCTCACCCCACTCTCTCTCCCTCCCCTCTCCCTCTCACCCCACTCTCTCTCCCTCCCCCTCTCCCTCTCACCCCACTCTCTCTCCCTCCCCTCTCCCTCTCACCCCACTCTCTCTCCCTCCCCCTCTCCCTCTCACCCCACTCTCTCTCCCTCCCCTCTCCCCTCACCCCACTCTCTCTCCCTCCCCTCTACCCTCTCACCCCACTCTCTCTCCCTCCCCCTCTACACCTCTCACCCCACTCTCTCTCCCTCCCCTCTCCCTCTCACCCCACTCTCTCTCCCTCCCCTCTCACCCCACTCTCTCTCTCTCCCCACTCCCTCTCCCCCACCCCTCACTCTCCCTCTCCCCCACCCCTCACTCTCCCTCTCCCCCCACTCACTCTCCCTCTCCCCCCACTCACTCTCCCTCTACCCCCACTCACTCTCCCTCTACCCCCACTCACTCTCCCTCTACCCCCACTCACTCTCCCTCTACCCCCACTCACTCTCCCTCTACCCCCACTCACTCTCCCTCTACCCCCCACTCACTCTCCCTCTCCCCCCACTCAACTCTCCCCTCCCCCCACTCACCTCCCTCCCCCCCACTCACTCTCCCTCTCCCCCCCACTCACTCTCCCTCTCCCCCACCACTCACTCTCCCTCCCCCCACTCACTCTCCCTCTCCCCCCACTCACTCTCCCCTCCCCCCACTCACTCTCCCTCTCCCCCCACTCACTCTCCCTCTCCCCACTCACTCTCCCTCTCCCCCACTCTCCCTCTCCCCACACTCTCTCCCCCTCCCCACTCTCTCTCCCCCCTCCCCCTCTCCCACTCTCTCTCCCCCTCAACCTCACCCCATTCTCTCTCCCCCTCACCCTCACCCCACTCTCCCTCCCCACTCCCTCTCCCTCTCCCCCTCCCCACACCTCTCCCTCTCCCCTCCCCACTCCCTCTCCCTCTCCCCCTCCCCACTCCCTCTCCCCCTCCCCCCCACTCCCTCTCCCCCTCCCCACTCCCTCACCCCCTCCCCACTCCCTCTCCCCCCACTCTCTCTCCCACACCCCAACTCTCTCTCCCCCTCTCCCTCTCCCCCTCCCCAACTCTCTCTCCCCCTCTCCCCACACCCCACTCTCTCTCCCCCTCACCCTCACCCCACTCTCTCTCCCCCTCACCCTCACCCCACCTCTCACCCACTCCCTCTCCCCCTCCCCACTCTCTCTCTCTCCCCCTCACCTTCACCCCACTCTCTCTCTATCCCCCTCCCCCTCACCCCACTCCCACTCCCTCCCCCCCCTCCCTCACCCACTCTCTCTCTCCCCCCCTCACCCCTCCCTCACCCCCACCCTCTCTCCCTCACCCCACTCTCCCCCCCTCCCCCTCCCTCTCCTCACCCCACCCTCTCTCCCTCACCGCACCCTCTCCCTCTCCCCCCCTCAAACCCCTCTCCCTCTCCCCACTCTCCCTCTCCCCCCACCCCACTCTCCCTCTCCCCACTCTCCCTCTCCCTCTCCCCACTCTCCCTCTCCCCCTCCCCACTCCCTCTCCCCCTCCCCACTCCCTCTCTCCCCCCCCCACTCCCCTCTCTCCCCTCTCCCTCTCCCCTCTCTCTCTCCCCCTCTCCCTCCTCCCACTCTCTCTCCCCCACTCACTCCTCCCACTCTCTCTCTCCCCACCTCACTCCTCCCACTCACCCCCACCCACTCCTCCCACTCTCCCCCACTCACTCCTCCCACTCTCCCCCACTCACTCCTCCCACTCTCTCTCCCCCACTCACTCCTCCCACTCTCTCTCTCCCCCACTCACTCCTCCCACTCACCCCCACTCACTCCTCCCACTCTCCCCCACTCACTCCTCCCACTCTCCCCCACTCACTCCTCCCACTCTCTCTCCCCCACTCACTCCTCCCACTCTCTCTCTCCCTCCCCTCTCCCTCTCACCCCACTCTCTCTCCCTCCCCTCTCCCTCTCACCCCACTCCTCCCCTCCCTCCCCTCTCCCTCTCCTCTCCCTCCCCTCTCCCTCCCTCCCCTCTCCTCCCCTCCCCTCTCCCTCCCTCCCACCCCACTCTCCCTCCACCCCACTCTCCCTCCACCCCACTCTCCCTCCCACCCCACTCTCCCTCCCACCCCACTCTCCCTCCCACCCCACTCTCCCTCCCACCCCACTCTCCCTCCCACCCCACTCTCCCTCCCACCCCACTCTCCCTCCCACCCCACTCTCCCTCCCACCCCACTCTCCCTCCCACCCCACTCTCCCTCCCACCCCACTCTCCCTCCCACCCCACTCTCCCTCCCACCCCACTCTCCCTCCCACCCCCACTCTCCCTCCCACCCCACTCTCCCTCCCACCCCACTCCCCCTCCCACCCCACTCTCCCTCCCACCCCACTCTCCCTCCCACCCCACTCTCCCTCCCACCCCACTCTCCCTCCCACCCCACTCTCCCTCCCACCCCACCTCCCCCACCCACTCTCCCTCCCCCACCCCACTCTCCCTCCCACCCCACTCTCCCTCCCACCCCACTCTCCCTCCCACCCCACTCTCTCTCCCACCCCACTCTCCTCCCACCCCACTCTCTCTCCCACCCCACTCTCTCTCCCTCCCCCTCTCCCTCTCCCCACTCTCTCTCCCACCCCCTCTCCCTCTCACCCCACTCTCTCTCCCACTCCCTCTCCCTCTCACCCCACTCTCTCCTCCCCACCCCCTCTCCCTCTCACCCCACTCTCTCTCCCACCCCCCTCTCCCTCTCACCCCACTCTCTCTCCCACCCCCTCTCCCACTCACCCCACTCTCTCTCCCACCCCCTCGCCCTCTCACCCCACTCTCTCTCCCACCCCCTCTCCCTCTCACCCCACTCTCACTCCCACCCCCTCTCCCTCTCACCCCACTCTCTCTCCCACCCCCTCTCCCTCTCACCCCACTCTCTCTCCCACCCCCTCTCCCTCTCACCCACTCTCTCCCCACCCCACTCTCCTCCCACCCCCTCTCCCTCTCACCCACCTCTCCCTCACCCCCACTCCTCCTCCCACCCCCTCTCCCTCTCACCCCACTCTCTCTCCCACCCCCTCTCCCTCTCACCCCACTCTCTCTCCCTCTCACCCCACTCTCCTCCCTCTCACCCCACTCTCTCTCCCACCCCCTCTCCCTCTCCACCCCACTCTCTCTCCCACCCCCTCTCCCTCTCACCCCACTCTCTCTCCCACCCCCTCTCCCTCTCACCCCACTCTCTCTCCCACCCCCCTCCCTCCACCCCACTCTCTCTCCCTGCCCTCTCCCTCTCACCCCACTCTCTCTCCCTGCACTCTCCCTCTCCCACCCCCTCTCCCCCCTCCCTCACACCACTCCTCTCACCCCACTCTCTCTCCCACCCCCTCTCCCTCTCACCCCACTCTCTCTCCCACCCCCTCTCCCTCTCACCCCACTCTCTCTCCCACCCCCTCACCCTCTCACCCCACTCTCTCACCCACCCCCTCTCCCTCTCACCCCCACTCTCTCACCCACCCCCTCACCCTCTCACCCCACTCTCTCTCCCTGCACTCTCCCTCTCCCACCCCCTCTCCCCCCTCCCTCACACCACTCTCTCTCCCACCCCCTCTCCCTCTCACCCCACTCTCTCTCCCTCCCCCTCTCCCTCTCACCCCACTCTCTCTCCCACCCCCTCTCCCTCTCACCCCACTCTCTCTCCCTGCCCTCTCCCTCTCACCCCACTCTCTCTCCCTGCACTCTCCCTCTCCCACCCCACTCTCTCTCCCTGCACTCTCCCTCTCCCACCCCACTCTCTCTCCCTGCACTCTCCCTCTCCCACCCCACTCTCTCCCACCCCCTCACCCTCTCACCCCACTCTCTCTCCCACCCCCTCTCCCTCTCACCCCACTCTCTCACCCCACTCTCTCTCCCTCTCACCCCACTCTCTCTCCCACCCCCTCTCCCTCTCACCCCACTCTCTCTCCCACCCCCCTCTCCCTCCCACCCCCTCTCCCTCTCACCCCACTCTCTCTCCCACCCCCTCTCCCTCTCACCCCCTCTCCCTCTCACCCCACTCTCTCTCCCACCCCCTCTCCCTCTCACCCCACTCTCTCTCCCTGCCCTCTCCCTCTCACCCCACTCTCTCTCCCTGCACTCTCCCTCTCCCACCCCCTCTCCCCCCTCCCTCACACCACTCCTCCTCACCCCACTCCCACTCTCCCCACCCCCTCTCCCTCTCACCCCACTCTCTCTCCCACCCCCTCTCCCTCTCACCCCACTCTCTCTCCCACCCCACTCTCTCTCCCACCCCCTCTCCCTCTCACCCCACTCTCTCTCCTGCCCTCTCCCTCTCACCCCACTCTCTCTCCCTGCCCTCTCCCTCTCACCCCACTCTCTCTCCCTGCACTCTCCCTCTCCCACCCCACACTCTCTCCCTGCACTCTCCCACTCCCACCCCCCTCTCCCCCCACCCTCACACCACTCTCCTCCCACCCCCTCTCCCTCTCACCCCACTCTCTCTCCCACCCCCTCCCCTCTCACCCCACTCTCTCTCCCACACCCTCTCCCTCTCACCCCACCTCTCCTCTCCCACCCCCCCTCCCTCTCACCCCACTCTCTCTCCCTGCCCTCTCCCTCTCACCCCACTCTCTCTCCCTGCCCTCTCCCTCTCACCCCACCTCTCTCCCTGCACTCTCCCTCTCCCACTCCCTCTCCCCCCTCCCTCACACCACTCCTCTCACCCCACTTCTCTCTCCCACCCCCTCTCCCTCTCACCCCACTCTCTCCCACCCCCTCTCCCTCTCACCCCACTCTCTCGCCCACCCCCTCTCCCTCTCACCCCACTCTCTCTCCCACCCCCTCTCCCTCTCACCCCACTCTCACTCCCACCCCCCCTCTCCCTCTCACCCCCACTCTCTCTCCCTGCCCTCTCCCTCTCACCCCACACTCTCTCCCTCCCTCTCCCTCTCACCCCCACCCACTCACCCCTGCACTCTCCCTCTCCCACCCCCTCTCCCCCCCTCCCTCACACCACTCCTCTCACCCCCACTCTCTCTCCCACCCCCCTCTCCCTCACACCCCACTCTCTCTCCCACCCCCTCTCCCTCTCACCCCACTCTCTCTCCCTCCCCTCACCCTCTCACCCCACCTCTCTCCCTCCCCTCCCACTCACCCCACTCTCTCACCCACCCCCTCTCCCTCTCACCCCACACTCTCTCCCACCCCCTCTCCCTCTCACCCAACACTCTCTCCCTCCCCTCTCCCTCTCACCCCACTCTCTCTCCCTCCCCTCACCCTCCACCCCACACTCTCCCCACCCCCACTCACCCCATCACACTCCCACCCCCTCACCCACTCACCCCACTCTCACTCCCACCCCCTCTCCCTCTCACCCCACTCTCTCTCCCACCCCCTCTCCCTCTCACCCCACTCTCTCTCCCACCCCCCTCCCTCTCACCCCACTCTCTCTCCCACCCCCTCTCCCTCTCACCCCACTCTCTCTCCCACCCCCTCTCCCTCTCACCCCACTCTCTCTCCCACCCCCTCTCCCTCTCACCCCACTCTCTCTCCCACCCCCCTCTCCCTCTCACCCCACTCTCTCTCCCACCCCCTCTCCCTCTCACCCCACTCTCTCTCCCACCCCCACTCCCTCTCACCCCACTCTCTCTCCCACCCCCTCTCCCTCACACCCCACTCTCACACCCACCCCCTCTCCCTCACACACCCCACTCTCTCTCCCACCCCCCTCTCCCTCTCACCCCACTCTCTCTCCCACCCCCTCTCCCTCTCACCCCACTCTCTCTCCCACCCCCTCTCCCTCTCACCCCACTCTCTCTCCTGCCCCTCTCCCTCTCACCCCACTCTCTCTCCCTCACTCTCCCTCTCCACCCCCCCTCTCCCCCCTCCCTCACACCACTCCTCTCACCCCACTCTCTCTCCCACCCCCACTCACACTCCCACCCCACTCTCCCTCACACCCCACTCCTCTCACCCTCCCCTCTCCCTCTCACCCCACTCACTCTCCCTCACCCCTCTCTCTCTCCCCCCCTCCCTCACCCCCCTCTCTCTCCCCCCCTCCCTCACCCTCTCTCTCTCCCCCCCCTCCCTCACCCCTCTCTCTCTCCCCCCCTCCCTCACCCCTCTCTCTCCCCCCCTCCCTCACCCCTCTCTCTCCCCCCCCTCCCTCACCCCTCTCTCTCTCCCCCCCCCCTCTCTCTCCCCCCCCCTCCCTCACCCCTCTCTCTCTCCCCCCCGCCCTCACCCCTCTCTCTGCCCCCCCTCCCTCACCCCTCTCTCTGCCCCCCCTCCCTCACCCCTCTCTCTGCGCCCCCCTCCCTCACCCCTCTCTCTCTCCCCCCCTCCCTCACCCCTCTCTCTGCCCCCCCTCCCTCACCCCTCTCTCTCTCCCCCCCTCCCTCACCCCTCTCTCTGCACCCCCCCTCACCCCCTCTCTCTCTCTCCCCCCCTCCCTCACCCCTCTCTCTCTCTCCCCCCCTCCCTCACCCCTCTCTCTCTCTCCCCCCCTCCCTCACCCCTCTCTCTCTCTCCCCCCCTCCCTCACCCCTCTCTCTCTCTCCCCCCCTCCCTCACCCCTCTCTCTCTCTCCCCCCCTCCCTCACCCCTCTCTCTCTCTCCCCCCCTCCCTCACCCCACTCTCTCTCTCCCCCCCTCCCACACCCCTCTCTCTCTCCCCCCCTCCCTCACCCCTCTCTCTCTCCCCCCCCTCCCTCACCCCTCTCTCTCTCCCCCCCTCCCTCACCCCTCTCTCTCTCCCCCCCTCCCTCACCCCTCTCTCTCTCCCCCCCCTCCCTCACCCCTCTCTCTCTCCCCCCCTCCCTCACCCCTCTCTCTCTCCCCCCCACCCTCACCCCTCTCTCTCTCCCCCCACCCTCACCCCTCTCTCTCTCCCCCCCACCCTCACCCCACTCTCTCTCCCCCCCACCCTCACCCCTCTCTCTCTCCCCCCCACCCTCACCCCTCTCTCTCTCCCCCCCACCCTCACCCCTCTCTCTCTCCCCCCCCCCTCACCCCTCTCACCCACCCTCACCCCTCACTCCCTCTCCCACCCTCAGCCAACTCTCTCCCACCCTCAGCCAACTCTCTCCCACCCTCAGCCAACTCTCTCCCACCCTCACCGTCTCCCTCTCCCAACTCTCTCTCACCCTCACCCTCTCCCAACTCTCTCTCACCCTCACCCTCTCCCAACTCTCTCTCACCCTCACCCTCTCCCAACACTCCCTCACCCTCTCCCAACTCTCTCTCACCCTCTCCCAACTCTCTCTCACCCTCTCCCAACTCTCTCTCACCCTCTCCCAACTCTCCTCACCCCTCCCAACTCTCTCTCACCCTCACCCTCTCCCAACTCTCTCTCACCCTCACCCTCTCCCAACTCTCTCTCACCCTCACCCTCTCCCAACTCTCTCTCACCCTCACCCCTCTCCCAACTCTCTCTCACCCTCACCCTCTCCCAACTCTCCTCTCACCCTCACCAACTCCCAACTCTCTCTCACCCTCACCCTCTCCCAACTCTCTCTCACCCTCACCCTCTCCCAACTCTCTCTCACCCTCACCCTCTCCCAACTCTCTCTCACCCTCACCCTCTCCCAACTCTCTCTCACCCTCACCCTCTCCCAACTCTCTCTCACCCTCACCCTCTCCCAACTCTCTCTCACCCTCACCCAACTCTCTCTCACCCTCACCCTCTCCCAACTCTCCTCCTCCCTCACCACTCCCTCCGACCACCCTCAACCCCTGCCTCACCCACCCCTCCGACCACCCTCACCCCCCCTCCCACCACACTCACCCTCTCCCTCACCCCCCCTCCAACCACCCTCACCCTCTCCCTCAACCCCCTCAAACCACCCTCTCCCTCACCCCACCTCAAACCACCCTCACCCCCCCACCTCCCCCTCTAACCACCCTCACACCACCCTAACCCCCCCATCCACCACCCTCACCCCGCCAAACACCCTCACCACCCCCTCACGCCCCCATCCAACCACCCTCACCCCCCCATCCCCCCTCCAACCACCCTCACCCCCCCCCCAACCACCCTCACCCTCTCCCACACCCCCCCTCCAACCACCCTCACCCCCCCCCCAACCACCCTCACCCCTCCCACACCCCCCCCAACCACCCTCACCCTCTCCACACCCCCCCCCAACCACCCTCACCCTCTCCCACACCCCCCCTCCAACCACCCTCACCCTCTCCCACACCCCCCCCTCCAACCACCCTCACCCTCTCCCACACTCCCCCCCTCCAACCACCCTCACCCCTCCCCCACACCCCCCCTCCAACCACCCTCACCCTCTCCCACAACCCCCCCTCCAACCACCCCACCCTCTCCCACACCCCCCCTCCACCCCCCACCCCCCCACACCCCCCCCCCCCAACCACCCCCACCCTCACCCACACACCCCCCCCACCACCCCCCCTCACCCACACACCCCCCCCAACCACCCCACCCCTCACCCACACACCCCCCTCCACCACCCTCACCCCCCCACCTCCCCCTCTAACCACCCACACACCACCCTAACCCCCCATCCAACCACCCACACCCACTCCCACACCTCCCCCTCCAACCACCCTCACCCTCTCCCACACCCCCCCCCTCCCCACACCCCCCCCCTCCAACCACCCTCACCCTCTCCCACACACCCCCCACCAACCACCCTCACCCCTCCCACACACCCCCCTCCAACCACCCTCCCTCTCCCACACACCCCCCTCCAACCACCCTCACCCTCTCCCTCACCCCCCCCTCCAACCACCCTCACCCCCCCACCTCCCCCTCTAACCACCCTCACACCACCCTAACCCCCCATCCAACCACCCTCACCCCCCCAAACACCCTCACGCCCCCCTCACCCACCCTCCAACCACCCTCACCCACTCCCACACCCCCCCCTCCAACCACCCTCACCCTCTCCCACACCCCCCCCTCCAACCACCCTCACCCACTCCCACACACCCCCCTCTCACCACCCTCACCCTCTCCAACACCCCCCCCTCTCACCACCCTCACCCTCTCCAACACCCCCCCCTCCAACCACCCTCACCCTCTCCCACGCCCCCCCCTCCAACCACCCTCACCCTCTCACACACCCCCCCCCCCAACCACCCTCACCCTCTCCCACACCCCCCCCTCTCACCACCCTCACCCTCTCCCACACCCCCCCCTCTCACCACCCTCACCCTCTCCAACACCCCCCCCTCTCACCACCCTCACCCTCTCCAACACCCCCCCCTCTCACCACCCTCACCCTCTCCAACACCCCCCCCTCTCACCACCCTCACCCTCTCCAACACCCCCCCCTCCAACCACCCTCACCCTCTCCCACACCCCCCCCTCCAACCACCCTCACCCTCTCCCACACCCCCCCCCTCCAACCACCCTCACCCTCTCACACACCCCCCCCAACCACCCTCACCCTCTCCCACACACCCCCGTCCAACCACCCTCACCCTCTCCCACACACCCCCGTCCAACCACCCTCACCCTCTCCCACCCCCCCCGTCCAACCACCCTCACCCTCTCCCACACCCCCCCATCCAACCACCCTCACCCTCTCCCCACCCCCCCCGTCCAACCACCCTCACCCTCTCCCACACCCCCCCGTCCAACCACCCTCACCCTCTCGCACTCCCCCCCGTCCAACCACCCTCACCCTCTCCCACACCCCCCCGTCCAACCTCCCTCACCCTCTCCCACACCCCCCCGTCCAACCTCCCTCACCCTCTCCCACACCCCCCCGTCCAACCTCCCTCACCCTCTCCCACACCCTCCCGTCCAACCTCCCTCACCCTCTCCCTCACCCCCCCGTCCAACCACCCTCACCCCCCCACCTCCCCCTCTAACTACCCTCACACCACCCTAACCCCCCATCCAACCACCCTCACCCCCCCCAAACACCCTCACGCCCCCCTCACCCCTCCTCCAACCACCCCCACCCCCCCTCCAACCACCCTCACCCGCCCCCCAACCACCCTCACCCTCTCCCACACCACCCCTCCAACCACCCTCACCCCCTCCCACACCACCCCTCCAACCACCCTCACCCTCTCCCACACCCCCCCTCCAACCACCCTCACCCTCTCCCACACCCCCCCTCCAACCACCCTCACCCTCTCCCACACCCCCCCTCCAACCACCCTCACCCTCTCCCACACTCCCCCCCTCCAACCACCCTCACCCTCTCCCACACTCCCCCCCTCCAACCACCCTCACCCTCTCCCACAACCCCCCCTCCAACCACCCTCACCCTCTCCCACACCTCCCCCTCCAACCACCCTCACCCTCTCCCACACCCCCCCCCTCCAACCACCCTCACCCTCTCCCACACACCCCCCTCCAACCACCCTCCCTCTCCCACACACCCCCCTCCAACCACCCTCACCCTCTCCCACACACCCCCCTCCAACCACCCTCACCCTCTCCCACACACCCCCCTCCAACCACCCTCACCCCCCCACCTCCCCCTCTAACCACCCTCACACCACCCTAACCCCCCATCCAACCACCCTCACCCTCTCCCACACCTCCCCCTCCAACCACCCTCACCCTCTCCCACACCCCCCCCTCTCCCACACCCCCCCCTCCAACCACCCTCACCCTCTCCCACACCCCCCCCTCCAACCACCCTCACCCTCTCCCACACCCCCCCCCCAACCACCCTCACCCTCTCACACACCCCCCCCAACCACCCTCACCCTCTCCCACACACCCCCGTCCAACCACCCTCACCCTCTCCCACACACCCCCGTCCAACCACCCTCACCCTCTCCCACCCCCACCGTCCAACCACCCTCACCCTCTCCCACACCCCCCCGTCCAACCACCCTCACCCTCTCCCACCCCCCCGTCCAACCACCCTCACCCTCTCCCACACCCCCCCGTCCAACCACCCTCACCCTCTCGCACTCCCCCCCGTCCAACCACCCTCACCCTCTCCCACACCCCCCCGTCCAACCTCCCTCACCCTCTCCCACACCCCCCCGTCCAACCTCCCTCACCCTCTCCCACACCCCCCCGTCCAACCTCCCTCACCCTCTCCCACACCCTCCCGTCCAACCTCCCTCACCCTCTCCCTCACCCCCCCGTCCAACCACCCTCACCCCCCCACCTCCCCCTCTAACTACCCTCACACCACCCTAACCACCCATCCAACCACCCTCACCCCCCCCAAACACCCTCACGCCCCCCTCACCCCTCCTCCAACCACCCCCACCCCCCCTCCAACCACCCTCACCCGCCCCCCAACCACCCTCACCCTCTCCCACACCACCCCTCCAACCACCCTCACCCTCTCCCACACCCCCCCTCCAACCACCCTCACCCTCTCCCACACCCCCCCTCCAACCACCCTCACCCTCTCCCACACCCCCCCTCCAACCACCCTCACCCTCTCCCACACCCCCCCTCCAACCACCCTCACCCTCTCCCACACTCCCCCCCTCCAACCACCCTCACCCTCTCCCACACTCCCCCCCTCCAACCACCCTCACCCTCTCCCACAACCCCCCCTCCAACCCCCCTCACCCTCTCCCACACCTCCCCCTCCAACCACCCTCACCCTCTCCCACACCCCCCCCCCTCCAACCACCCTCACCCTCTCCCACACACCCCCCTCCAACCACCCTCCCTCTCCCACACACCCCCCTCCAACCACCCTCACCCTCTCCCACACACCCCCCTCCAACCACCCTCACCCCCCCACCTCCCCCTCTAACCACCCTCACACCACCCTAACCCCCCATCCAACCACCCTCACCCTCTCCCACGCCTCCCCCTCCAACCACCCTCACCCTCTCCCACACCCCCCCTCCAACCACCCTCACCCTCTCCCACAAACCCCCTCCAACCACCCTCACCCTCTCCCACACCTCCCCCTCCAACCACCCTCACCCTCTCCCACACCCCCCCCCTCCAACCACCCTCACCCTCTCCCACACACCCCCCTCCAACCACCCTCCCTCTCCCACACACCCCCCTCCAACCACCCTCACCCTCTCCCACACACCCCCCTCCAACCACCCTCACCCTCTCCCACACACCCCCCTCCAACCACCCTCACCCCCCCACCTCCCCCTCTAACCACCCTCACACCACCCTAACCCCCCATCCAACCACCCTCACCCTCTCCCACACCTCCCCCTCCAACCACCCTCACCCTCTCCCACACCCCCCCCTCCAACCACCCTCACCCTCTCCCACACCCCCCCCTCCAACCACCCTCACCCTCTCCCACACACCCCCCTCCAACCACCCTCACCCTCTCCCACACACCCCCCTCCAACCACCCTCCCTCTCCCACACACCCCCCTCCAACCACCCTCACCCTCTCCCTCACCCCCCCCTCCAACCACCCTCACCCCCCCACCTCCCCCTCTAACCACCCTCACACCACCCTAACCCCCCATCCAACCACCCTCACCCCCCCAAACACCCTCACGCCCCCCTCACCCACCCTCCAACCACCCTCACCCTCTCCCACACCCCCCCCTCCAACCACCCTCACCCTCTCCCACACCCCCCCTCCAACCACCCTCACCCACTCCCACACACCCCCCTCCAACCACCCTCCCTCTCCCACACACCCCCCTCCAACCACCCTCACCCTCTCCCTCACCCCCCCCTCCAACCACCCTCACCCTCTCCCTCACCCCCCCCTCCAACCACCCTCACCCCCCCCACCTCCCCCTCTAACCACCCTCACACCACCCTAACCCCCCATCCAACCACCCTCACCCCCCCAAACACCCTCACGCCCCCCTCACCCACCCTCCAACCACCCTCACCCTCTCCCACACCCCCCCCTCCAACCACCCTCACCCTCTCCCACACCCCCCCTCCAACCACCCTCACCCACTCCCACACACCCCCCTCTCACCACCCTCACCCTCTCCAACACCCCCCCCTCTCACCACCCTCACCCTCTCCAACACCCCCCCCTCCAACCACCCTCACCCTCTCCCACGCCCCCCCCCTCCAACCACCCTCACCCTCTCCCACGCCCCCCCCTCCAACCACCCTCACCCTCTCACACACCCCCCCCCCAACCACCCTCACCCTCTCCCACACCCCCCCTCCAACCACCCTCACCCACTCCCACACACCCCCCTCTCACCACCCTCACCCTCTCCAACACCCCCCCCTCTCACCACCCTCACCCTCTCCAACACCCCCCCCTCCAACCACCCTCACCCTCTCCCACGCCCCCCCTCCAACCACCCTCACCCTCTCACACGCCCCCCCCCCAACCACCCTCACCCTCTCACACGCCCCCCCCTCTCACCACCCTCACCCTCTCCCACACCCCCCCCTCTCACCACCCTCACCCTCTCCAACACCCCCCCCTCTCACCACCCTCACCCTCTCCAACACCCCCCCCTCTCACCACCCTCACCCTCTCCAACACCCCCCCCTCTCACCACCCTCACCCTCTCCAACACCCCCCCCTCTCACCACCCTCACCCTCTCCAACACCCCCCCCTCTCACCACCCTCACCCTCTCCAACACCCCCCCCTCTCACCACCCTCACCCTCTCCCACACCCCCCCCCTCCAACCACCCTCACCCTCTCCCACACACCCCCGTCCAACCACCCTCACCCTCTCCCACACACCCCCGTCCAACCACCCTCACCCTCTCCCACTCCCCCCGTCCAACCACCCTCACCCTCTCCCACACCCCCCCGTCCAACCACCCTCACCCTCTCCCACCCCCCCCGTCCAACCACCCTCACCCTCTCCCACACCCCCCCGTCCAACCACCCTCACCCTCTCGCACTCCCCCCCGTCCAACCACCCTCACCCTCTCCCACACCCCCCCGTCCAACCTCCCTCACCCTCTCCCACACCCCCCCGTCCAACCTCCCTCACCCTCTCCCACACCCCCCCGTCCAACCTCCCTCACCCTCTCCCACACCCTCCCGTCCAACCTCCCTCACCCTCTCCCTCACCCCCCCGTCCAACCACCCTCACCCCCCCACCTCCCCCTCTAACTACCCTCACACCACCCTAACCCCCCATCCAACCACCCTCACCCCCCCCAAACACCCTCACGCCCCCCTCACCCCTCCTCCAACCACCCCCACCCCCCCTCCAACCACCCCCACCCCCACCCCCACCCCCACCCCCCCCTCCAACCACCCTCACCCCCCCTCCAACCACCCCCCCCCTCCAACCACCCTCACCCCCCCTCCAACCACCCTCACCCACATCTCCCACCCTCACCCTCCCCACCACCCTCACCCTCCCCACCACCCTCACCCCCCCCCAACCACCCTCACCCCCCCCCAACCACCCTCACCCTCCCCTCCAACCACCCTCACCCTCCCCTCCAACCACCCTCACCCTCTCCCACACCCCCCCCTCAAACCACCCTCAACCTCTCCCTCACCCCCCTCCGACCACCATCTCCCCCTCCCTCACCTCCCCTCCGACCACCATCTCCCCCTCCCTCACCTCCCCTCCGACCCCCCCACCCCCTCTCCAACCACCCTCACCTCCCCTCCGACCCCCCCACCCCCTCTCCAACCACCCTCACCCCCTCTCCAACCACCCTCACCCTCTCGTCACTCCCCCCCCTCCCCCTCACCCCCCCTCCCCCACCCCCACCCCCTTAACCCCACTCACCAGGGGGAGGCCACTCATACCCCGCGGATCTAAAGGACTGTCCTTCCCTGTCCCCAGAGTCTCACGCCGCTTAGACCGGAAATGGTCCGCCCCGCTTTCTGTTCCGGGTCCCCCCGCGGAACAAACATTCCGCCCTGGGCCGGGGAGCGTTGTTGACCCGGACAGGGACAGGGATCCTGGTGGTGGAGAGAGCCCGGGCTGCCCCTGTGCTGGGTCTGGGGTCTGGGGTCTGGGGGCTGGGGGCTGGGGTCTGGGGGCTGGGGTCTGGGGGCTGGGGTCTGGGGTCTGGGGCCTGGGGGCTGGGGCTGGGATCCGGGGTCTGGGGGCTGGGGGCTGGGGTCTGGGGGCTGGGGTCGGGGTCGGGGTCTGGGGGCTGGGGGCTGGGGCTTGTGCTTGTCTTTCAGGGAGAGCTCTCACCCGGGCCACCATCACAGCCCCTGACATTGTCTGCTGCCTGTAACTAGAATAGGAAATAAACAGTTCCTTTAGAAAGACAATAAACCAGAAATTGTCCCAGAAAACTAACAGAGATGAAAGAAAACTGTGAAAATATTTCTGCAACCTTTCAAAACCAAAATTCCTCGTTTAAAAAACATGTTAATTCATTTGTACACGTTTGTGTCCACTGCAATGAAACACGTGTGAAATGAATGGTCTAAGAGAGATCACAAAATTCTTTAAGCATGAACTTATTCGTTAAGGTTATGGTAGACTCAGATTCAAAATAAGAGTATTAAAATCATAAAACCATTAAATAAAACCGTGATCTTGGATTCATGTGGTGCTACACGTTATCCCACTACACTTCTGTGTCTGTGAAATATTCCATACTGTACTGTTTTGACACCTTCACTTTGATAAATTGTTATGATCTCTCTAATTAGTTTGTACAGTTTTGGAATACTTATTACTTTGGTTGGACCCTTTGACACACAACTCTTCCATCTATCATGTTATTCCAGTCGTTTGGTTTGTCTCCAGCACCACCTTGTTTTTTTTTGTAACTATCTCACTGTCTTGTTTCATCAGATTGCAGGTCATCCTTTCACTTTCTATTCAGCTGTTGACACTTTAAACATTGTCTGACACTTGATTACCCGCAGAGACCTACTATTCGGCCTGTTGACGCTCCACTTGCGCCATTTGTATGATCTTTTGATCTTCTGCCCATTGATCTCTCCACCCATAAATTCTGTGCTCGTGTGATTCTGTCTCACTTCACCTGCTGAAGGAGCAATGCTCCGAGAAGATTGTGATTTCAGATAAGCCTGTTGGATTATAACCTGGTGTCAAGACACGATTTCCCCTTGTGAGGAAGGGTCACCGGACCAGAAATGTTAACTCTGATATTTTTTCATGGATGCTGCCAGACCTGCTGAGCTTTTCCAGCAATTTCTGTTTTTGTCCCTGATTTACAGAATCTGCAGTTCTTTCAGTTTTTCTAACCTGATGTTGTCTGACTTCTGACCTTGTCCACCCCACTCCAACAGTGGCACCTCCACATCCTAGAATTATATAGTTCCAAATCAACCTGTAAGTCTACTGCCAGAAATACATGATCACCTACACATAATACAACTGAGAGATACTCAGGACAGCAAAGTGTAATGTTCATAGTTTAATAAGGTTCTATATAGGTTATTAACATTTTTATTGCTATTCACAACTGCACGGTGCGTCCTGAATGTTGAGATTTTCAACTGAGTGTGATTTGCCCCAGGCACTATGCCATGCTTGACGCCAAACTAGCTGTACACGTTCTACAGGCCACTGGAAGTAAAAACAAGGTGTCAATTGTAACTGGTTTCACTAGTTGAAAAGTCTCCCTCTTCATGCTGACTATCCAAGTGTTTTTGCCTTTTAATACATGAACTGAACCATCGTGGATGTTTCCCGCATTGTTCAAGCCCCTACTTAGTGGAGGGATATCGTGGCTGTTAATCACACTCTATTGATAAATTGGAACCACAAGGAACAGTGAGAATATGGTTTAGAAGGATAATATTTTAAATTAATGGCCGTCCTTCAGAAACTATTACCCCCTTTAAAATTGTTTGGAGTGTCTCCAGGCAGGACAGTCTGACGCTTACTCAGAAGGAAAACCCTAGGCTGATGAATGACACAATGAAATAAAACAAAGAGCTGTGGATGCTGGAGATCCGAGACAAACAAAAACAGAAATTGGTGGAGAAACTCAGCAGGTCTGTCAGCATCTGTAACAAGAAAACAGAACTTCAGAACTATGGTAAGTAATATACATTGGTCTGCCTGGTCTTGTGTGCTTCAAAATGTATGACCAGGATGTTCATTTCTAACTATTAATGTTTTTAACTTGCTTTTCCCTCCGTGGGCTGGGGGTGAGGGGCAGCAAGCACAAATTAGAGAGCAATTAATATCTAGCCGAAGTGAGTTCCTCAGAGGCTGGCAGAATTTCACATTTTGAAAGTTTACTACTTGAATGACCTGCAGTGATCTACTCTTCTGAATGAACTGCAACAAGCTGACTGAACATAACTGTATATAAAAGTTGTTAAAATAGAACAGCTTATTTCAAGGCTTATTGACTGAGTAGATTGGGATTATATTCATTGGAATTGAAAATATTGAGAGTGGATCTTATAGAAACATATAAAATTATGAAGCGAATAGATAAGATATAAGTAGAGAGGATGTTCCCACTGGCAGGTGAAGCTAGGACAAGAGGGCATAGCCTCAAGATTAGAGGGAGCAGATTTAGGACTGAATTGAGAAGGAACTTCTTCACCCAGAGGATTGTTAATCTATGGAATTCCTTGCCCAGTGAAGCAGTTGATGCTACTTCAGTAAATGTTTTTAAAGCGAAGGTAGTTTTTTTTTGAATAATAAAGGAATTAAGTGATACGATGAGAACATGGGTAAGTGGATCTGAGCCCATGAAAAGATCAGCTATGATCTTATTGAATATCAGAGCGGGCTCGAAGGGCCGAATGGCCTACTCCTGCTCTTAGTTCTTATGTTCTTATAGACCAGATTCATGTCATCTGGCATCACAGTAGCATAGCTCCATTTGTGCACACTCGGTTAATCAAATAGATCTCATTTCCATTGTTTTTGGATGAAATCATAGTCCCAGTGCTAACAGATTTTGTACATTTCCCTCCCCACCCCATCTGTTTTTCGTAGGCTCTGTGCTCTCTGCAAATCGCTCATCCGCTCCACACTCCCCACTAACCCCCAGTACTTTTCCCTGCAACCGCAGGAAGTGCTACACCTGCCCCTACACCTCCCCCCTCAACTCCATCCAAGGCAAAAAACAAAAGTTCCACATTACACAGGAGTTCACCGGCACATCCGTCAACTTATTCTACTGCATCTGCTGCTCCTGATGTGGCATCTTCCACATCAGTGAGACCAAATGGAAGCTCAGAGACTGTTTTGTAGAGCACCTGCACTCTGTACACGACAAACAACACCTTCTAGTCACCAACCATTTTAACTCCCCCTCCCAATCCCTGGGCGACATGTCCATCCTGGGCCGCCTCCAGTGTAACAATGATGCCACCCGCAAACTGGAGGAGCAGCACCTCATATTCCACCTTGGGAGCCTACAACATGATGGCCTAAATGTGGATTTAATCAGTTTTAAAATCTCCCCACCCCCCAACCTCATCCCATGCCCAACCCTCCCTCTCATCCCCGCCTGCTTGACCAAACACAACCTGCCTGTCTTCTCTCCCACCTGCCCACCCTCCCACTCGACTGACCAATCCCCACCTCCCCACCTATCACCGTCTCACCTACCTTCCCCAGCACCACCCCTCCTCTCTCTATTTATTTCTGAGCTCCCCTCCCCTCCCCATTTCTGAAGAAGGGTCCCAATCTGAAATGTCAACTTTCCTGCTCCTCTGATGCTGCCTGGGCTGCTGTGTTCCTCCAGCTCCACACCTTGTTATCTCTTGTTCTCTGTTTTGTACATTTCACCTCCTTTGATCTATTTTCTGCTGTTTGCATCTACCATTAACACATTATTTTGATCCATATCCCTCATCTATTAGCATTCCCTTTGGCTTTTGCTGTGGGCACTCTCACTGCTTGTTCCATTTTCTCCTCCTACCTTTTTGTAACTAGGATATTAAAAAAAAATTTCCAGCCCCCTTCAGTTCCCAGAAACTTTGAAACATTAACTCTGTTCACAAATGCTGTGTGTCCTGCAGAGTTTCTCCAGCATTCACTCGGACAATGGTCAGGTGATCACAGATCAAAACTTTGTCCTTTTTAAAAAGACGTCAGGTCTTAAAATCAGATGTTAGGTTGAATGTTGATAGTCCATATTTGCTGTTATCATAACACAATAAAGTAAATTTGTTCTTGGTCTGCAGGGCTGCTCTCTCATTAGTCAGGGGCTACTGGTGGTGCTTTAATCTGACAGTCACCACACTTCAGATGATGAGAGATGTTGAGAAGGAGATGCCTTTATGGTAACCACAACTTGTGTGGGATTTGAACACACACTGTTGGTGTCACTCTATTGTGCAGCAGCTGTCCAGTCAACCGAACTAACTCAGTGGCATGCTTTTTGGATGGTTGGTGCACAATTGATGGGCCGGATGGCTTCTTTCTGCACTGTAGGGATTCTATTTTATGATTAAAGTGGCTCATTATATCAGTGCATTTTTTTCACATTCATCCATGGGATATGAGTGCTGCTGGCTGGGCTGGAAATAATTATGTAATTGTCTTGGAAAGGTGGTAGTGACCTGCCTTCCCGAATCACTGCAGTTGATTGATAAGACTGAGTGGCTTTCTAGGCGATTTCAATGGGACATTAGTGAACCAGATGAGTTTTTACAACAATCAACAACGGTTACACGGTTATCAAAGGATTCTTAATTCCAGATATTCTTTATTGATTTCAAATTCCATTATCTGCCATGGCAGAACTCGAACCTGGGTCCTAGGTCATTACTTGGGTCATTGGATAAATGATCTAGCGAGAATACCATTGGATCCTCACCGTCACCTACTCCATTTTACGCAAGAATTACTTGAAGCATGGCACTCTACTGGAACGAAAGCAGAAGTTGCTGGAAAAGCTCAGCAGATCTGGCAGAATCTGTGAAGAAAAAAATCAGAGTTAACGTTTCAGGTCTATTGACACTTCCCCAGAAAGTTCTGAGGAAGGGTCACTAGACCGTTAACTTGATTATTTCTTCACAGATGCTGCCAGACCTGCTGAGATTTTCCAGCAACTTCTGTTTTTGTTCCTGATTTATGGCATCCACAGTTCATGTGGTTTTTATTTAGTATCGGACTCTATTGGAAGCCTGTTCTTCTGATGTGTCTTAATAACTTTATATTAGCCCAGATACATATGTAAGTGAGGAATGCAATGTTTGTACATTATCCCTTGTTGCAATAAATGGATGTTGGATCCTCAACACCATGGTATCCATGCCCAATTTCTTATGCTAGGGGAGAAAAAAATAAGCATTGTAGCATCAGGTGAAACACACTGTTAGAAGCCAGTGTGGATAGGGAGTGTTTGAAGTGAACAGTCTCAATGCAGTTAAAGGGAAACTAGATGCATGCAAGAGGGAAAAGTAAAGAATTATGATGGTGGGTTTGGGTCAGAAAGTATGACAGGATCCTGAGTGGAATGTAAGGTCTGGCATGGACTGTTTGGGCTGAATGGTCTATTTCTGTGCTGTAAATTCAGCATAAAGATAGAATCCCTACCATGTGGAAGCAGGCTATTTGGCCCATCAAATCCACACCAGATGTCCGAAGAGCATCCCACCCAGACATACCTCCAGCCCCCTACCCTATCCCTGTAACCCTGCATTTCCCACGGCTAATCCAACCAGCCTGCACTTCCTTGGACACTAAGAGCAATACAGCATGGCCATCCACCTAACCTGCACATCTTTATAGGCGGGAACCTACACAGAAACAGGGAAAATGTAATCGTACATAATTTTGTGCAAACCTATGTAAACTTACATCTGATATATGTCAGACTTCAAACGTGTGTGTGCCATAAAGAACTGATCAAACATTTTGACAAACTAAACAACAACAACTTATATAGCACCTCTAACATAATATGGCAAAGCACTTTAATGGAAAGTTGTCGAACAGAAACATACCTAACGCCATGTGAGGACTTCAGGCAGCAAAAGCTTGTTCAAAGAGTTAGGTTTTAATTAGCAATTTAGTGACAAAGAAAGAGATTTAAGTCAGGAATTCCAGACCTGCAAGACGTTTCTAGTCAACCTGCTCAGAGATGTTATTATGTACTTGCGGAGCAGGGGGGGACTTGAACCTGGGTTTACCTGGCTCAGAAGTAGTGACTACGAGGACACTTAAACACTTTGTGGTTGAAGGCACAGCCACCAATGGTTCAACAATTTAAATCAAGCACATCCAAGAGACCTGAGTCAGAGGAGCACAATGGGTTTGGAGGGGAGGAGAGGAAATTTCAGAGATAGCGAGGGAGGAGGCCATTATTGAAAATATTGAGAATTTTAAAATTGAGGTTTTGCTGGAACATAAGCCAATGTTGGCCGGATAGTACAGCGAAGATAGAGGACTGACACTTGCTGCACATTAGGTTGTGAGTGTACAGAGACTTCAATGACTTCCGGCTAAACTTAGAGAGTCCACTTCTTTGAACTTCATATCAGCAAAGATAGGGGAAGTTCTCCTGTCCATCAAACTCATTGATCTTCTTAATCTAATCTGGTACTAATGTGGGTGAGACTTTCACTCTCTTTAACTACACAATGAAGCTGGGTGAATGGCATCTTTTGTATTCATTTGCCTTGCAAAGCCAAGGATGATAAGTTCATGTCCACAATCTACCGCCAACGTCCATCTAATAAAACTCATTGAAGGATCACTGGAACAACATTTTCCAAAGGCAGCCACTTCAAAGGATTGCACTGTTCATTAATAATCTCTGACTTTCTCACCATAATTCCCCAATATAAGGGGATCTCCTCCTGGGGAGCACAGGCCTCCCAAGTCCATTTTCAAAACACTTGACAGTAATCTGTCCAGAGATCGTAACTTTGAGAAAACAAGCTGAAATTCTCAATTGATTCGTTAATCTCTTCCTTCACCTCTTGGAGGTACTAACTCTTTCCTCTCTTCGGAGCTGTCACATGCCATACTACTGACAGAATTCTCTGCTTATAGACCCCCCTATCGTTAAATCATAATCTGAGTTACAATGATTGTCTTTTCTCTGGAAGTAAAATAGCAATACCTGGAGGTGGTAACAAATAAAACTCCATTATTTTAAATTGAAAGCTCTTTATTGCATGTCGCCCACCATTGCAAAATCACCTCTTATGTGTGTGTGTGTGTGTCTGAATCTGGTGCTTGTGAAAGTGAGGGAGCTGAGGAACTGAACACTTTTTGATCCAACATTGTGAAGAATTTCCACCTTTCGCAATGATCTGTGAAATGGTTTACATGTCCATCATTGTCACTGCTTGGTCGTCCATTGCCAAAGTCAGAGAGTTGACAACAGATAGGGGCAGGGGAATCAGGGCAGGGGTAGGGGACAGAGAGACCTAGAGACTCTGGTTGCCAGGCCAGGTCAAGCAGTAGCCACAGGCCCTCCTGTGGAGTGCATCTCCCTCCCACCCCAATCCCTTACCTCTGACCCCACATTCTGACATATAAAAGTGATATTAGGGCTGCGGACCAAAAGCAGAGTTAAAGAGTTAGATTTTGAGAGCAGTCTTCAGGAAACAGATCAACAAAGTTGTGGCTGAGGAGGAAATTCAGGAGCTCTGGATCTAAGTGACTGAATTCATTGCCACCCAAGAGTGGGATGCAGGAAATCAAGAGATGAGCAGGAGGCGTGGTGAGATCTGAGCATCCCATTGAGCGGGAGAGAGCATTTTCTATCTGGTTTGCTAGAGACTTGATTGAGACTGTCCCATGTTTGTTTCTAACAGGAGGGACTGCAGCACTGTGAGAGATTCCATCTTTCAGCTCAGACCAAAGTCTGTCTTTCCTCGCAGTTTGGCAGATGTTAGGGTCCTACTGAATGCGAAGAAGAGTCAGGAATTCCTGGCCAATATTTATCTTTCAAAACCAACATCACAAGAAGCCAATTATCTAGTTGTTCCCCTCAGTGCTGTTTTTGGGAGCTTCCTTTGTACATATTTTCTGCCATTTTTCAGACATTACATTGGTCACTGCAGTCTAAAAATTGTATTTCTTCATTGGCTTCAAAATGGCTTGGAAAGTTTTGATGTTTCACATTAAATGCCAGGTCATTCTTTACACTAACTGAGCAGAGTGACAAAATCAACTCACTGATGTAAGGAGACATTACATTAACTAAAACTCTCCAAGGCAGCAACCAGAACCAGGCAAACTCCCTTGAGGACATCTTCAATGATCTCCCTTCACTGATCTCCAATTTGCCAGGAGCCGTCACCGATCAAAGGGATTTTCCCAAAACCACTTTTATCCTCCACGACATAGTCAGTTTGCTTGTTTCGGAAAGAAGTGATAGTTTACACTCTGTTCAGCTGCCCTGTCAGTTTCATGATTTTGCTGTGAAATGTCACTCAGTAGCAATGCATTACCGCCTTATTTTCACTTCTGGGAAACACCTCATAATTTCCTTCGACTCACTGTGTTTATGAGGTACAGATTGCTCAAGTTCAGGAAATGAACACAATAATGTCCAGGCGGTGGCAGATTACAGTCCACACACATAAAGAATATATAAACCTCCTCTCCACCCCACTTCCTCCATGCCCTCAATAAAGCCTTGACTTTGATGTCTCACAGTGTGCTCTTTCAAGGAGAGAAATATTGGGTTCAAAGTGCAGAATCTAATCTGCTTTGTCGGAAACTCTAGGTTTTGTGAACAAAAGAGAAACTGAACGAAATACCAACAAAGTTAAGCATGTCATTTCTGTTTTGAATGCTCACTGTACTACTGTTAGTGACCTCACCATGTTCCTAGGCTGATGTTTGTCCTCATCATACATCTCGCCTGGCACTCTTGTTCTCCTCACTCAGTCCCCACACCTGCTTTTGTCTTTTGCTTCTGTGAGGAATATGCTGAACAACTGAAGCTGGGCAGCGGTCATGTTTGTTGGTCTGTTTGTAAACTATATATGGATTTTCATCGCTGAGTGGAGATGCCAATTCTGACATGAAATGATGCACTTTCTGCATGCCGCTGGAAAGCCTACTTTCTCTGCACCTCCCAACATCGATGCTAATTTTGTATGACCTTTTGGCAGTTCAAAAAGGCCTTGGGTGAAATTCCACAAGCTATATAATGGATTGGATCTTCTATTGTTGTCGGCTCCTTTGTCTGTCCACCTGTTCTTCAGCTTCTTTTGGCTGTATCCTCAGCTATTGTTTGCTTTTTATCCCTTCCCCTCATCCTGTCTTCAGCATATAAACTGACACTTTCCGGGCTCTTATCAGTTCTGATGAAGGGTCACTGAACTCGAAACGTTAACTCTAACTTTTCTTCACAGATGCTGCCGGACCTACTAGGCTTTTCCAACACAGAAGTTGCTGGGTAGACTCAGGTTGTTTATCTTAGAGCAGTGGAGACTGAAAGGGGACATGTTTGAGATGTATAAAATTATTAGGGGCTTAGTCAGGAATGAACGTATTCCCTTGTTGGAGGAATCAGTGACTAAGGAACATAGATTTAGGATAAGGAGCAGGAAATTTGGACAGGATGTGAGGGAAAAATGTTTTCACCCACGTGGGGTGGGATTCTAGAACTCATTGTATGTAAGAGTGGTAGAGGCAGATACCTCATAACATTGAAGAACTGTTTAGACATGCACATGGTTGATGTGGTGTATATGGATTTCAGCAAGGCATTCGGTAAGGTTCCCCACAGTCGGCTATAGTACAAAATGCGGAGGAATGGGATTGTGGGAGATACAGCAGTTTGGATCGGAAATTGGCTTGCTGAAAGAAGACAGAGGGTGGTGGTTGATGGGAAATGTTCATCCTGGAGTCCAGTTACTAGTGGTGTACCGCAAGGGTCGGTGTTGGGTCCACTGCTGTTTGTCATTTTTATAAATGACCTGGATGAGGGTGTAGAAGGATGGGTTAGTAAATTTGCAGACGACACTAAGGCCGGTGGAGTTGTGGATAGTGACAAAGGATGGTGTAGGTTACAGAAAGACATAGATAAGCTGCAGACCTGGGCTGAGAGGTGGCAAATGGAGTTTAATGCGGACAAGTGTGAGGTGATGCACTTTGGTAGGAGTAACCGGAAGGCAAAGTACTGGGCTAATGGTAAGATTCTTGCTAGTGTAGATGAGCAGAGAGATCTCTGTGTCCATGTACACAGATCCTTGAAAGTTGCCACCCAGGTTGACAGGGCTGTTAAGGAGGCATACAGTGTTTTAGCTTTTATTAATAGAGAGATCGAGTTCCGGAACCAAGAGGTTATGCTGCAGCTGTAAAAAACTCTGGTGCGGCCGCACTTGGAGTATTGTATACAGTTCTGGTCACCGCATTATAAGAAGGATGTGGAAGCTTTGGAAAGGGTGCAGAGGAGATTTACTAGGATGTTGCCTGGTATAGAGGGAAGGTCTTACGAGGAAAGGCTGACGGACTTGAGGCTGTTTTCATTAGAGAGAAGAAGGTTGAGAGGTGACTTAATTGAAACATATAAAATAATCAGAGGGTTAGATAGGGTGGATAGGGAGGGCCTTTTTCCTAGGATGGTGACGGCAAGCACGAGGGGGCGTAGCTTTAAATTGAGGGGTGAAAGATATAGGACAGATGTCAGAGGTAGTTTCTTTACTCAGAGAGTAGTAAGGGAATGGAACACTTCCCCTGCAACGGTAGTAGATTCGCCAACTTTAAGTACATTTAAGTCGTCATTGGACAAGCATATGGACGTACGTGGAATAGTGTAGGTTAGATGGGCTTGAGATCGGCATGACAGGTCGGCACAAGATCGAGGGCCGAAGGGCCTGTACTGTGCTGTAATGTTGTATGTTCTATGTTCTATATTCAGGGTCCCCATTGTGAGGAGCACAGGAAATATTACATTTTCCACTAAACACACAATTTCGGTGCTGATATGAGTTTTAAAAGCCCAAAACAAACAGACACATCCTTGGAGAGTTAGTGACTGCTGGGAAATGCCTAGTGAGTCGAAACAATAAGCGTAAAATGTTTTGATGCCTTCAAATATCACTATATTCGGTATTATATTGTAGATATGTATCTAATGAAGATCTTTACTGGGGTCATACTAAATAAGTTTTGAGCCTATGCTTGTTCATACATTGGAATCTTTTCCACATCTTAGTTATGTAATACATTTAATGCCAAACCAATTGTAACAGAACCTCCACCAGCAGGCAGCGAGAGTTACGGAGGACAGTGAGCAGGGGAGCTCGGCAGTTATGCTGGGGTCTCAAGCAGCAGGCTGTGATAGAGAGGGAGGACGTCATTCCATGTAAATACTGCAAATGCCTCCTTGTTTAATCTTAATTTCCTTTTGTGTTTGCAATGATATGACACCAGTAGAATAAGGAGTCCATGTTTATGGTTTTGACTTAAAAACTTGTGTTTCACAATGTCCGCCTTTATCATTTTGTAAGAGAAGGACAGAAAGAGACAATTCAACTTCTCATCATGGGTGGCCTTTGTAACATCATTGACCTGCCTTATTTGTATTATCCATAATGGCTTAACCCATTACACCCGTATCAAGCAAAAGCTTATTCATTTCGGTTTTGAAATATTCAATTGATTTCCAACCTCAACCTTCTTTCGGGTGGGTGGAGGACAGTTGCAGATTTCCGCTCCCCTTTGTATAAGGAAGTGCGTCCTGACATCGCTCCTGAATGACCTGGCTCCAATCTCATTGTCCTGCCCTCTTGTTCTGGGCTCCCTCAGCCAGAGAAAGTGGCTTGTCTCCCTCCAGCTGTCTTTGGACAGATGTTTTAGATCATCCTTGAGTACCTTAATTCATTCATCTGTTAATTGTCTATACTTGAGGGAAGATACTGCAAATTGATCCCAGCATTGTGCAGATGTTTGTAAAGAAATCTGCTGATGAAGGAGATCCAAGCAGAAGGGAAGACTTCCCTAACACAAATAACTAATTATGAAAACAAATAGAGTTAAATGGGGGAAATGCTTGTATCATATATATGTACATATCTATATATATATATATAATATTGCTATAAAATAAAACGAAGAACGTGGATGCTGCAAATTCAAAACAAAACAAGATATTGCTGGAGGAATTCAGCTAATCTGGCAACATCTATAGAAATAAAGCAGTGTTAATATTTCTGAGGGTCACGGGACTCAAAACAATAACTGTTTCTCTTTTCACAGATGCTGCCATACCTGCTGAGATTCTCCAGCAATTTGTGTTTGTGTTTTACATATATATACCTTCAAGCACCAAGAGGTTTTCTTCCCCGCTGTATGATCACCTCAACTTATACACCCTTGGCTTTTACTGCCACGGTACAGTCTCACCATTTTTATGAAGATTTGGCTCAGAATTGCTCAGCTGACTATGTTTTGGATGGCCCATATCATCCAGTTCAACAACCTCCTCAAAGTGCCTCTAACAGCATCTAGTAAGGTTGGTTGCAGCAGGACTTGAGCACTTTGGCTCCAATGCCATATTCTGGTTGGTGCTTTCATTATACAAGACATCCAAACATGACCCTTACTGACAAAACCAAAGGATGTGCAGGGGAGATGCTGCTTGCCTTGTTTTAGCAGCTCTCCAGCTATGTAAAGAGGGCGAAGCGGTAGCACAGGAACCCAGGCTAATGCCCTGAGGATATGGATTCAAATCCCACCATATTAGGTGATGAAATTTATATTCAAGTAATCCACTTTTTTTTAATTCATTCACAGAATGAGGGCATCGCTGGCTGGGCAGCATTTATTGCCCATCGCTAATTGCCCAGAGGGCAGTTAAGAGTCAGCCACATTACTGTAGGTCTAGAATCTCATGTAGGCCAGACCAGGTAAGGATGGCAGTTTCCTTCCCTAAAAGGACATTAGCAAACCAGATGAGTTTTTCCCAATAATTGACAATGGATTCAAGGTTATCATTAGACTCTTAATTCCAGATATTTATTGAATTCAAATTGCTCCATCTGCTGTTTCAGGATTCAAACACAGGCCCCCAGAATGTTATCTGGGTTTCTGGATTGATAGTGCACTCGGCCATCGCCTCCCCTATGAATTAGCTTTTCCCTTTGAAAACTAGCTTTGATAATAATGAAGATAACGTTAATATTGATTGTGATAAGTACCCACGTCCTTCAGGCAAGGAATTTCTCAATAATTACGAGGCCCGGCCTATATGTGACTCCAGACCCAGCAATGCCTCCTGGAGTGATTAGTTAGGCAATTAGAAATGGGCAACAAATGCTGGCCTTGCCAGAGATGTCATATCCCATGAAGTAATAACTTTAAATAAAGGATCTCCAGCAATTTAAGATTACTCTCTGGGGCATGGCACCAAGCACCCTCTAAGGTAAATCATCAGCAAATACAAGAAGACACCAGGTTTTCCCAGAGATAATGGGAACTGCAGATGCTGGAGAATTCCAAGATAATAAAATGTGAGGCTGGATGAACACAGCAGGCCAAGCAGCATCTCAGGAGCACAAAAGCTGACGTTTCGGGCCTAGACCCTCTGATGAAGGGTCTAGGCCCGAAACGTCAGCTTTTGTGCTCCTGAGATGCTGCTTGGCCTGCTGTGTTCATCCAGCCTCACATTTTATTAACCAGGTTTTCCCTTTTGCTTTGGGTCGAGGGTTGCTGGGAGAAGATGTTTGCCTTGATGCCCAACCACTGAAGGAAGGTGTGTGAGTGCAACAGGCAGTGAAGAAGGCAAATGGCTTGTTGGCCTTCATAGGGAAAGGGCTCAGATACAGGAGGAGGGATATCTTTCTGCAATTATACAGAGCTTTGGTGAAGCCATGCCTGGAATATTGTGTGCAGTTTTGGTGCCTTTATCTGAGGAAGGATGTTCTTAAAAGGAAATGCAGCAAAGTTTGCTGCATTGATTCCTGGACTGATGTATGAGGAAAGATTGAGTCGGCTAGGATTGTAGTCACTGGAATTTAGAAAAGTGAGGGAGTTCTCATAGAAATCTATAACATTTTAACGGGTTAGAGGTGGGAAGACTGTTCCTAATGGTGGGGAAGTTCCAGAAATAGGGATCATTGTTTAAAGGTAAGGGTTAAACCTTTTAAAACTGAGATGAGAAGGAATTTCTTCATCCAGAGAATGGTGGGCTTGTGGAATTCACCACCACGGAAAGGGGTTGAGGCCAAGACATTATGTGTCTTCATGAGGGGATGTGGATGTAGGTCTTGTGTCCAAAGAGGATTAAGGGATGTGGGGGAGAGCAGCATTAGGATATTGAGTTTAATGTTTGGCCATGATCACATTGAATTATGAAGCAGGTTCAAGGGGTGAAATGGCCCACTCCTGGTCTTTTTATTCTATGTTTTTATATTTTATATCAATGTCTCTATCTGACTGAGGTTTTCAAAATCATGCGGTGGGCAGAGTAGATAAGGTGAAGCTGTTTCTGCTTGTAAAAGGAACAAGGATGAGAGTGCGTATATTTAAAGCGAATTGCAAACAAATCAAGGATGATCTGAGAGAAGAAAAAACTTTCTTAGACTGTAAGTTGTTAGTGATTGTAATGTACTGCCTGGAAATGTGATGGAACTAGGTTCAACTGAGACATTCAAGAGGGCATTGGATACTTTTTTTGGACAGAAATGGCCTGCAGGGATATGGGGAAAAATGGGAGATTGGGTTGAGTCAAAAACAGGAATTGCTGGAGAAACTCAGCGGGTCTGGCAGCACTTGTGGAGAGAAAGTAGAGTCAATGTTTCGGGTCCAGTGATCCTCTTTCAGAACCAATTGTAGCTAGGAAAAGGTGGCTTAGATACTGAAGACAGGGATCAGGTGGAGGTACGGAGTAAATGACAGGTGGATGTGACCCCAGAGAAAGAGGATAACAGTTGGATCTACAAAATGATGGGTAAAGATTAGCCTGGGAGAAAGGAAAGCTGAGAGTAGGGACCATGAGTGGGTGAAAGAAAGTTGGGAATGAAGAAAGCTGCCCATACTTTCCTCCTTATCGTAGCTACAATCAGCTGAACAGAAGTAGTGCTGGAGCTGAAATGTTAATTCTATTTTCTCTCTCCACAGATGCTTCCAGACCTGATGAGTTTCTCCAGCATTTTCTGTTTTCGATTCAGATTTTCAGCATCCTCAGTTCTGTCTTATGTTTAGATTGCGGAGCAAGACTAGGCAATTGAGTTGGTGCAGCAGAATGGGCTGAATGGCCTCCTGTGCTGTGATAATTTTATGAGTTTGTTAGGTGGAGATTAACTTGCCTCCCCACCAGCAAGATAATTCATCCATCCGAGACAATAGGAACTGCAGATGCTGGAGAATCTGAGATAACAAAGTGTAGAGCTGGGTGAACACAGCAGGCCAAGCAGCATCTCAGGAGCAGGAAGGCTGACGTTTCGGGCCGAAATCCTTCATCAGGAAAGGGGGAGGGGAAGAGGGTTCTGAAATAAATAGGGATAGATGGGGAGGCGGATAGAAGATGGATAGAGGAGAAGATAATTCATCCATCCACCCGCCTCTCAGCTCATTAAGAGATTGTTTTCGGCATTGGTAATAACTTCACTCCCCCCACAGCTCATACTTATAGAATGCAGCCTAATATCCTCTCACTGCCTACTTCACAATTTTTTCTTAGACAGGAAATGTATCTGGGAGTCACAAATTGTGAATTTGCCTACACAAAACAAAAAATATGTAATAACAAAAATCAACATCTGTGGCAAAAATTGCATATCCGCGATTTTAGCTTATTTTTAATGGGTTCCACGCTCACAAATTTCATAATTTGCGGGAGTTCTCAGGGACAAAATCCTCACAGATATGGGCGAATGACTATGTTTTGACTGCCATTCATTCTCATGCAATCTCTGTAGTTCTCTTGTTGAATTTCAGCCCACTCATCTAAACATTCCACTTTCCCATAGCACTTGTGATGTCTGCAAACACTGGCACTTTAATCTGTATGCATTAATCAAGATCGTTTCTAAATGACACAAAGTTTAGAATTCCCTCGACTGACCCTTGGGATAGTACTTTAGTCAACATTGCCCAATCACAATTACTATTATTGACCACTGCATATTGTTCCCTATCAATTATCCCAAGCATTACGCATTCATTACTTCCTTTTTAATCTCGAGAGCTCTTGTGTTATTCATGTGTCTCTTGTGGGGCACCTTATCAAATGTCTCCCAAAAGGCATCATAAAGCATTTAGTCAGTGGCCATGCTACCTCCTTAAAGAATTCCAATAAATAAGTTAGACATGACCAGCCTTTCACAAACTCATGTTGGTTTAGAATTATTGCCTTTGAGCTTGTTAAATGTGCTTGAATTGTTTCCTTTCTAACAGACCCAAATGTTTATTTTTAATGTTAAACCAACAGGCCTGATAATTCCCAGGATTGTGCTCCTGGCCTTTGTTTAAATAAAAATCCTGCAACAACATTCACTGTTTTCCCATCTCCTACTGCTTGAGATTTAATGAACTCAAAGTTAAAATTCGCATTTCTACCTATCATCCCTCCTCTGTCCTCTGCTTTGAGAATCAGGTGGAGGATTGGGGAATTTACGCATTTTCCGTAAGTTCCAGGAGGAACAGTAAATTGTGTAGATTGGAAGCTGTAAATTGCAAAAAGCTTGTGAAGAGCTGAAGCAAAATCTTGACAAATTGAGTTTGGTGTGGGCTGGTGTGAGGTCATTCCAGTTTAAATCAAATGAATATAACTCAGAGCAGTTTCCCAATAGTGAGAAATTGATAAGGATTTGCAGAGAACAGTGAGATTTGGATGTCCAAGTACACAAATCATTAAAAACCAGTAACTAGGTTCAAAAAAGCAACTGAAAATGCTAATGGAATGCTGGTGTTTATCACAATGGGGAATATAAAGGGATGAAGTTATTCTGTAGTTAGACAGAAACAATCTGGGATTCCATAACTAACTCTGGAAGAAGTAGATCAGGGAATTCATATTGTCCATGGAGGGGATCCAGAGACGATCTTGAGAATGGGTCAGGATGAATGCAAGAACAAAAGAGAAGTACAGCACAGGAACAGGCCTTCGGCCCTCCAAGTCTGTACCGATCACCATGCCCCGACAAAATTAAAAAACAAAACTTCTGCCTTTATTTGGTCCACACCCCTCTCTTCCCTCCCTATTCATATAACCTTCCAGATGCCTCTTAAATGTTGCTAACGTGCCTGCTTCCCCCACCTCCTCTGGCAGTGCATTCCAGGCTTCTACCACTCTCTGTGTGAAAAACTTGCCTTGTGCATCTCCCTTAATCTTATGTCCTCTCACCTTGAACCTGTGCCCCCTTGTAATTGAAACTTCAACCCTGGGAAAAAACCTCTGACTATCCACCCTACCTATGCCTCTCATCATTTTTTAGACCTCTATCAGGTCTCCTCTCAGCTGTTGTCTTTCCAATGAAAATAATATTAGCCTTTTTAAACTTTCCTCATAGCCAATGCCCTAAAGACCAGGCAACATCTTGGTGAATCTCCTCTGCATTCTCTTCAAAGCTTCCACATCCTTCTGGTAATGTAGTGACCGAAACTGCACACAATATTCCAAATGCTGCCTAACAACAGTCTTATATAGCTGCAACATGGTTTGCCAATTCTTCTACTCCATGCCCTGGCTGATGAAGGTGAGCATGCCATATGCCTTCTTAATCACTATGACCACCTGCATTGCCACTTTTATAGAACTGTGGACTTGCATGCCCAGATCCATCTGTATGTTAATGTTCCTAAGGCTTCTGCTATTTACAATATAATTCATACCTAAATGTGATCCTCCAAAATGCGTCACCTTGCATTTATCTGGATTAAACTCCATCTGCCATTTTTGGGCCAAGTTGCGAATCCACCTATATCCTGCTGTACCCTTTCACAATCGTCGGCACTATCAGCAACTCCACCAATCTTCGTGTCATCTGCAGACTTAGTAATCAGGCCATCCACATTTTCCTCCAGATCATTTATATATACTACAAACAATAGAGGATCTAAGATTGATTGTTGTGGAACACCATGAGTTATTGGTCTCCATTCTGAAAAATTCACCCACCGCGACCTTCTGCCTTTGATGACAAGCCAGTTTTTTATCTATCCAGCCTGCCCACCCCAAATCCCATGTGATTTTAGTTTATGTACTAATCTGCCATGTGAGACTTTATCAGATTCCTTACTGAAGCCCATATAAACTACATCCACAGCCCTTCTGTCATCAATTATCTTTGTCACCTCTTCAACAATTTCATTCAGGTTGGTGAGATATGACCGTCCCCATACAAAACCGTGCTGCCTGCCACTAACTAATCTGTTTTCTTCCAAATGTGCATATATCCTGTCCCTCAGTATCTTCTCCAAGAGCTTCCCCACCAGAATGTCAGACTCACTGGCCTACAATTTCCTGGATTATCCGTTCTTAAACAAGAAGCAACATTGGCTAATCTCCAGTCCTCTGGAACATTGCCTGTGGTCAAGGAAGATATTTGCTAATGCTCCAGCTACTTCTTCCCTTGCTTCTTGTAGGAACATGGAATAGACCCCATCTGGCTCTGGGAATTTGTCTACTTTAATGCAATTTAAGATAGGTGAAAAGCATTAAATTATATACATGAATCTCAGTAAATTGGCTTAGGAGTAATCTGAGCATGGTAGTCAAAAAAGTTAAAAATGAATCGATTGTGTAGATCTGCACAGAATATATTGCTCCCCCTTCTCCTTCTGTCAGGAGCTATCAAAAAGAACATTACCTTAAAATTACAGCCATCCATTTAGAAGCAAAATAAACACAGATAAAAGGAGATTAATTTTCTTTCTGAAAAACTGCTCTGCATTATAGTGATAATGGGAACTGCAGAAGCTGAAGAATCCAAGATAATAAAGTGTGGAGCTGGATGAACACAGCAGGCCCAGCAGCATCTCAGGAGCACAAAAGCTGACGTTTCAGGCCTAGACCCTTCATCAGAGAGGGGGATGGGGAGAGGGAACTGGAATAAATAGGGAGAGAGGGGGAGGCGGACCGAAAATGGAGAGAAAAGAAGATAGGTAGAGAGGAGTGTACAGGTGAGGAGGTAGGGAGGGGATAGGTCAGTCCAGGGAAGACGGACAGGTCAAGGAGGCGGGATGAGGTGGTAGGTAGGAAATGAAGGTGCAACTTGAGGTGGGAGGAAGGGATGGGTGAGAGGAAGAACAGGTTAGGGAAGCGGAGACAGGCTGGGCTGGCATTGGGATACAGTGGAGGGAGGGGACGAGCTGGCCTGGTTGTGTGGTGCAGTGGGGGAAGGGGACGAACTGGGCTGGTTTTGGGATGCAGTGGGGGAAAGGGAGATTTTGAAGCTGGTGAAGTCCACATTGATACCATTGGGCTGCAGGGCTCCCAAGCGGAATATGAGTTGCTGTTCCTGCAACCTTTGGGCGGCATCATTGTGGCACTGCAGGAGGCTTGGGGAAACCAAGCGGAGGCTTGGTGACCGTTTGCAGAACACCTTCGCTCGGTTCGGAACAAACAACTGCACCTCCCAGTCGCGAAACATTTCAACTTCCCCTCCCATTCCTCAGACAACATGTCCATCATGGGCCTCATGGGCAGTGTCTTGCATAGTTTTAGCTAGAGATTCACAACCTCCAGATACAGGGGACGGGGAAGGGGGTGAAAACAACATCCAAGATATAGTTTTACTTTAATTCAGTAATATTTCACCAGAAAGACATGTGACGAGGAGGGAGTGGTCTCCAACAATGAAATATTTCAGACATGAAAACAAAAACATGTTTGTTCTGATAAAGAGATAGTAAGAACTGCTAATGCTGCAGTCAGAGATAACACAGTGCGGAGCTGGAAGAACACAGCAGGCCAGACAGCATCAGAGGAGCAGGAGCGTTGTCATTTCTGAAGCAGGGTCTCGACCCAAAACTTCAGCCTTCCTGCTCCTCTGATGCTGCCTGGCCTGCTGTGTTCCTCCAGCTCTACATGACACTATCATTGTTCCGACATAGCTGCCTTCAGCTTTGAGCTCATGGCTCAGCCATGAAGCCAAGGTGTTTTACAGCACAGAAAGTAACCATTCTGCCCATCTCTCCAACCAACATGACCTGTATTCTTATTTCAGTGAATGTCCCTTTCGTATCACGTGCTTTGGTGTGGGTTTAGGGTTTACTGCCTATAGCATACTGCTTGAGTGCATGGCCTTTCATTCAGGAACTCTAGTTCAGCTAAAGATATACGTGTGTTGGATCTTCAAACAAGCTGAGAGTTTCAGTTTTCTTCCAGAGCTTTTTGCCCACAAACAACGCTCCGACATAATTGTCATACCATTGTCATGTATGTTTCTCATGTTAACCCCGCTCTGTATGTTAAACTTGCACAAATGAAGACCTCAGGGTGAGGGCAGTCACCTCTGGAACACAGCTCTTTAGTGCACATTTGGATGAAGTGTGTAATGAGATCTAGGGTTGTATGTTCTGAATCCCATATCCCATTATTCCCTGTTGTACAGAACACTATAGAACATAGAACATTACAGCACAGTACAGGCCCTTCGGACCTCAATGTTGTGCCGACCTGTCATACCGATCTGAAGCCCATCTAACCAACACTACTCCATGTACGTCCATATGCTTGTCCAATGACGACTTAAATGTACCTAAAGTTGGTGAATCTACTACCGTTGCAGGCAAAGCGTTCCATTTCCTTACTACTCTCTGAGTAAAGAAACCACCTCTGACATCTGTCCTATATCTTTCACCCCTCAATTTAAAACTATGCCCACTCGTGCTCGCCATCACCATCCTAGGAAAAAGGTTCTCCCTATCCACCCTATCTAACCCTCTGATTATTTTATATGTTTCAATTATGTCACCTCTCAACCTTCTTCTCCCTAATGAAAACAGCCTCAAGTACCTCAGCGTTTCCTCGTGAGACCTTCCCTCCATACCGGGCAACATCTTAGTAAATCTCCTCCGCACCCTTTCCAAAGCTTCCACATCCTTCTTATAATGTGGTGACCAGAACTATACGCAATACCCCAAGTGCGGCCGCACCAGAGTTTTGTACAGCTGCAGCATAACCTCTTGGTTCCAGAACTCAATCTCTCTATTAATAAAAGCTAAAACACTGTATGCCTTCTTAACAGCCCTGTCAACCTGGGTGGCAACTTTCAAGGATCTGTGTACATGGACACCGAGATCTGTCTGCTCATCTACACTACCAAGAATCTTATCATTAGCCCTGTACTTTGCCTTCTGGTTACTCCTATCAAAGTGCATCACCTCACACTTGTCTGTATTAAACTCAATTTGCCACGTCTCAGCCCAGCTCTGCAGCTTATCTATGTCTCTCTGCAACCTACAGCATCCTCCGTCACTATCCACAACTCCACCGACTTTAGTGTCATCTGAAAATTTACTAACCCATCCTTCTACGCCCTCATCCAGGTCATTTATAAAAATGACAAACAGCAGTGGACCCAACACAGAACCTTGTGGTACACCACTAGTAACTGGTCTAAATCCTATCCCTTATAACCTTTTCCAACACTTTACCAACAACTGTGGTAAGGCTGACTGGTCTATAATTACCAGGGTTGTCTCTACTCCCCTTCTTGAACAGGGGAACCACATTTGCTATCCTCCAGTCGTCTGGCGCTATTCCTGTAGACAATGACGAGTTAAAGATCAATGCCAAAGGCTCGGCAATCTCCTCCCTGGCTTCCCAAAGGATCCGAGGATAAATCCCATCCGGCCCAGGGGACTTATCTATCTTCACCCTCTGAAGGATTTCTAATACCTCTTCCTTGTGAACCTCAATCCCACCTAGTCTAGTAGCCTGTATCTCAGTATTCTCCTCGACAGCATTGTCGTTTTCTAGAGTGAATACTGTTGAAAAATATTCATTTAGCACTTCCCCTATCTCCTCTAACTCCATACACAACTTCCCACTACTATCCTTGATTGGCCCTAATCTTACTTTTGTCATTCTTTTATTCCTTAAATACCTATAGAAAGCCTTAGGGTTTACCCTGATCCAATCTACCAGCAACTTCTCATGTCTCCTCCTGGCTCTTCTGAGCTCCCTCTTTAGGTCTTTCCTGGCTACCTCATAGCCCTCAAGCACCCTAACTGAGCCTTCACATCTCATCCTAACATAAGCCTTCTTCTTCCTCTTGACCAGAGATTCCACCTCCTTCATAAACCAAGGCTCCCGTGCTCTACAGCTTCCTCCCTGCCTGACAGGTACGTACTTATCTAGGACACACAGGAGCTTTTCCTTGAATAAGCTCCACATTTCTAATGTGCCCATCCCCTGCAGTTTCCTTCCCCATCCTATGCTCCCTAAATCTTGCCTAATCTCATCGTAATTGCCTTTCCCCCAGCTATAACTCTTGCCCAGTGGTATACACCTGTCCCTTTCCATCACTAAAGTAAACATAACAGAATTGTGATCGCTATCACCAAAGAGCTCACCTACTCCCAAATCTAACAACTGGCCGGGCTCATTACCCAGTACCAAATCCAATGTGGCTTCGCCCCTTGTTGGCCTATCTACATACTGTGTCAGGAAGCCCTCCTGCCCACACTGGACAAAAACTGATCCATCTATAGTACTCGAAGTATAGTGTTCCAAGTCAATATTTGGAAAGTTGAAGTCCCCCATGACAACTACCCTGTCTCTCTCATTCCTATCAAGAATCATCTTTGCTATCTTTTCCTCTACATCTCTGGAACTATTTGGAGGCCTATAGAAAACTCCCAACAGGGTGACCTCTCCTTTCCTGTTTCTAACCTCAGCCCATACTACCTCAGCTGACGAGTCCCCAAACATCCTTTCTGCGACGGTAATACTGTCCTTGACCAACAATGCCACACCTCCGCCCCTTTTACCATCTTCTCTGTTCTTACTGAAACATCTAAATCCCGGAACCTGCAACAACCATTCCTGTCCCTGCTCTATCCATGTGTCTGAAATGGCCACAATATCGAAGTCCCAGGTACTAACCCATGCTTCAAGTTCACCCACCTTATTCCAGACGCTCCTGGCATTGAAGTAGACACACTTTAAAGCAACTTCTTGCTTGCCGGTGCCATCTTGCGTCCCTGAAACTTTATTTTGGTCCACCCTACTCTCAACCTTTTCTATACTCAAACTACAATTTTGGTTCCCATCCCCCTGCTGAATTAGTTTAAACCCACCCAAATAGCCTTAGCAAATTTCCCCCCCAGGATATCGGTACCCCTCTGGTTCAGGTGAAGACCATCTTTCTTCTAGAGGTCCCACCTACCCCAGAAAGAGCCCTAATTATCCAAGAATCCAAAACCCTCCCTCCTGCACCATCCCTGTAGCCATGTGTTCAACTCCTCTCTCTCCCTATTCCTCGCCTCACTAGCACGTGACACGGGCAACAAACCAGAGACAACAACTCTGTTCGTCCTAGCTCTCAGCTTCCATCCTAGCTCCCTGAATTTCTGCCTTAAATCCCCGTCTCTCTTCCTACCTATGTCATTGGTGCCAATGTGGACCATGACTTGGGGCTGCTCCCCCTCCCCCTTAAGGATCCCAAAAACACGATCAGAGACATCACGCACCCTGGCACCTGGGAGGCAACACACCAACTGTGAGTCTCTCTCGTCCCCACAGAACCTCCTATCTGTCCCCCTAACTATGGAGTCCCCAATGACTACTGCTCTGCTCCTCTTCCCCCTTCCCTGCTGAGCAGCAGGGACCTCCCTGTAAGTCCTCTCAATAACCCCCTCTGCCTCCCGAATGATCTGAAGCTCATCCAGCTCCAGCTCCAGTTCCCTAACGTGGTTTTCAAGGAGCTGCAGTTGGGTGCACTTCCCGCAGATGTAGTCAGCAGGGACACTAGTGGCGACCCTTACCTCCCACATTCTGCAGGAGGAACATTCAACTGCCCTGACCTCCGTTCCCATTATTCTAAATTCCCAAGACAGTTAAAAAATAAGGAATAAAAAATAAACTTGTTACCTTCCCAATCAGGCAAACAGAACCTTTTTTTTTGGTTGGAGGAGGAGGATGGGTGGGAGAACTACCCGGGTAGTGTTTCGGGTAACGCAACCCCACAAATATATTACCTCACTCACTCACCAGTCCCGTGTCGGCTCCTGCTCAGCGTCCCTCCGCCTATTCACGAGGTAAGCTTTTTGTAAGTTCAAAAACAGTGACTTCCCGACAGGCTCCTGATCCAAGCTCCCGCTCGCACTGCTGCTCAACCAGAAATGGAAGGCACTGACACTCGACGTAAGCTCAAAAGGTATCAATTTTAGTTTTGAAAGCACTCTGCATTTGTACATCCACTGCTGCCCAGAGCATGGAATTGTTAAAGACTCGCCAACCTCGAGGTGAAAATACTTCCTCTCATCTGGCTAACACGAGGGGTCATAGTTTTAAGCTGTTTGGAGGAAAGTATCGAGGGGATGTCAGAGGTGGGTTCTTTACACAGAGAGTTGTGAGAGCATGGAATGCGTTGCCAGCAGCAGTTGTGGAAGCAAGGTCATTGGGGTCATTTAAGAGACTGCTGGACATGTATATGGTCACAGAAATTTGAGGGTGCATACATGAGGATCAATGGTCGGCACAACATCGTGGGCTGAAGGGCCTGTTCTGTGCTGTACTGTTCTATGTTCTATGTCTATGTTCTATCTCCTGGATGGTTGATGCCTGACCCTGACACTATCACCTAGAGCCCTCCAGATTCACCAGCCACTCACTATCACCTTGCTAAGCCCGAGAGTTATAACATCATTTACAAAGGAGATGTTCTACCCAGCAGATCCATGCAAGCTTTCTGTGGAGCAATTCAAAGAACAAAGAATAATACAGCATAGGAACAGTCCCTTCAGCCCTCCAAGCCTGTGCAGACACATTTTGCCCTTCCATACTAAAACTCTTACAGGATCTGTTTCCCTCTGTTCCTTTCCTATCCATGTATTTGTTCAGGTGTTTCCTGAACGCTGCTATTGTGTCTGCTTCCACCACCTCCTCAGGCAGCGCGTTCCAGGCACTCACCCCAAACGTGTGAAAAACTTGCCTCGCACATCTCTTTTAAACTTCCTGCCTCACATTTTGATGCTGTGTTCCCTAGTAGTTGACCCCTCCACCCCAGGGGAAAAGCCTCATACTTCCACTCTATCCATGCCATTCGCAATCTTTTCAATCTCTATCACGTTGCCCCTTAACCTCCTGAGTTCCAGTGAAAATAAATCCGATCTATCCAAGATAACAAGGTGTGGAGCTGGATGAACACAACAGGCCAAGCAGCATCTTAGGAGGAGGAAAGCTGATGTTTTGGGCCTCGACCCTTCTTCAGAAATGGGGGAGGGGAAGAGGGCTCTGAAATAAATAGCGGGGTGGGGGGGAGGCGCATCGAAGATGGATAGAGAAGAAGATAGGTGGAGAGGAGACAGACAAGTCAAAGAGGTGGTGATGGAGCCAGTAAAGGTGAGTGTAGGTGGGGAGTTAGGAAGGGGATAGGTCAGTCCAGGGTGGAGGGTTGGCTGGTCAAGGGGGCAGGATGAGGTTAGTAGGTAGGAGATAGGGGTGGGGCTTGAGGTGGGAAGAGGGGATAGGTGAGAGGAAGAACAGGTTCTTATCCCCTCCTCCCACCTCAAGCTGCACCTCCATTTCCTACGTACTAACCTCATCCCGCCCCCTTGACCTGGCCATCCTCCCCGGACTGACCTATGCCCTCCCTACCTCCCCACCTACACCCACCTCTGCAGGCTCCATCCCCGCCTCTTTCACTTGTCTGTCTCCTCTCCACCTATCTTCTCTATCCATCTTCGATCCACCTCGCCACTCAGTCCCTATTTATTTCAGAACCCTCTTCCCCTCAGCTTTCCTGCTCCTCTGATGCTGCTTGGCCTGCTGTGTTCATCTAGCTCTAAACCTTGTTATCTCAGATTCTCCAGCATCTGCAGTTCCTGTTATCTCTCCAGTCTATCCAACCTATCTTCATTGTTAAAATCAGGCAACATCTTGGTAATAAAATGTGAGGCTGGATGAACACAGCAGGCCAAGCAGCATCTCAGGAGTGCTCCTGAGATGCTGCTTGGCCTGCTGTGTTCATCCAGCCTCACATTTTATTATCTTGGAATCTCCAGCATCTGCAGTTCCCATTATCTCTGATACTATTTTAACATCTTGGTAAACCTTTTCTGTTCCCTCTCGAAAACATTCGCATCCTTCTCGTAGTGCGGTGACCAGAACTACATGCAATGTTCCAAGTGTGACCCAACTAAAATTCTATAAAGCTGCAGGGTAACTTGTCTATCCTTGTACTCAATGCCCCTTCCAATGAAGGTAAGCATGCCTTAAACCTTTTTACTGCCTTTTCTACCTGTACTGCCACGTTCAGTGATCTGTGGACCTGTACACCAAGATCCCTCTGCAAATCAATACTCCTAAGAGTTTTGCCAGTCACTGTATAATTTCCACCTATACTTGATCTTCCAAAATGCATCACATCATATTTGTCCAAATTCAACCCCACCTGCCGTTTTTCTGCCCATACCTCCAACTTAGCCCAATTTCCTGCTGTATCCTCTGATAATCCTCATCACTATCTGCAACTGCACCATAGAGTCATAGATTCATGGAAATGTACAGCATGGAAACAGACCCTTCGGTCCCACTCATCCATGCTGACCAGATATCCTATATAAATATAGTCCCATTTGTCAGCATTTGGCCCATATCCCTCTAAACTCTTCCTATTCATATACTATCCAGATGCCTTTTAAATGTTATAATTGTACCAACTTCCACCACTTCCTCTGGCAGCTCATTCCATCCATGCACCACATTTGGTGTGAAAAGGTTGTCCCTAAGGTCACTTTTAAATCTTTCCCCTTTCATCTTAAACTTAGTTTTGGAAAAGACAACCAGTGAGAAGACCTTGCCTATTTACCCCATCATGCCCACTATAAGGTCATCTATAAGCCCCTGACTCTCCAGGGAAAATAGCCACAGCCTATTCTCTCTATAGCTCAAAACCAATCTTTGTATCACCCACAAACTTACTAATTAGACCAGCTACATTTTCCTCCAATTCATTCATGTAGACCGTGAACAGCAGAGGTCCCAGCACTGATCCCTGTGGAACACCACTGGCCACAGCCCTCAATTCCACCACTACCCTCTGTCTCCTGTGACTGAGCCAGCTCTGTGTCCATCTTGCCAACTCACCCCTGATACCATATTACTTCACCTCCGGCATGAGGGAACATGTCGAAGGTTCTACTGAAGTTTAATCACTGTCAGTCCTCTCTTTCACTTTCGCAGCTTGCTTCCAGACAAGGTGATTGGTGGAGATGGGGTGAGAATCTTGAAAACGATACCTACGGTGTTTCCAGACCTCAAAATGACCTTGGTATGTGATGAACAATAAGTTCAGAATTTCCCATTTGTGCTTTCAGCAAAGCCATTCTAACATCAAAGCCTTATCTAACCACCCTTTGGAATTTCATTCCACACATTACATCAGTGGAATGGAACAACATGCAATGCAAAATAATGGGTCCAAACTTTTAGCAACGTGGCATCATAATTTTAAACATTTCTGCCCACAAAGTTTGTCAAAGTAATAATGAAGCCATTAGGGCATCTGGGACCTTAGTGACTAATAGTCCTTTCTTTAACTCATGGGATAGAAGGATTGAGAAAAAAATAGAGGAAAGGCTAAGAGTGAGATAATAAAGTGTGAAGCTGGATGAACACAGCAGGCCAAGTGTGCTCCTGAGATGCTGCTGGGCCTGCTGTGTTCATCCAGCTTCACACTTTGTTATCTTGGATTCTCCAGCATCTGCAGTTCCCATTATCTCTGATACAAGGCTAAGAGTGAGGTTTGATTATGTTCAAGGAAAGCAAGAGTAAGCAACAGAAAGGAAAAGTATGAGATGAAATTAAACATTAAAAAAGTTGAATTCGACATCTCCAAGAACATGAAACCAGGAGGAAGAAGACTCTACTCTTAGAATCAACATTCTCCCCCAAGCTGCGCAACTCCAGGGACTTGTGCTTGCTGATTGGCGCTAATGCCACTTGACCTCAGAAGTCCATGTAGAAAGGAACAAAATCATTAGGAATGCTGTTTATATTTGATTTATTTATTGACACGTGTATCTAGTTATAAATTGCAGTAAGAAGTGTTGTAAGCCAAAAGGAATGAAAAACATTCAGATATTAAAGTCTCATTTAAGCTTTATTCCTACGCCGGCACCTCGGCCAAGCCACAACCTGGAAGGAGCTGAGTACTTGCTGTAGGTGGCATTACCAACTCCGATCTCCTCCTGCTGCATCTCCACCTCCAATTCTATAGCTACTGGAACATGCTCGGGCAGGATATGAAGGAAAGAGAAAAGAAAGCCAGATGGAGGCGAACAAGCTCAGGAGCTCAAACGCAGTGCTGCTACTCTGCAGCCATCTTGATTATCTTTGACATCCATGTGCATACATGTCCAGGCCTAGAGAGGTTGATTGGAAGTCATTGGCCCATTAAAAGATTCACTTAAACTGATAATTCTTAGACTTGGCTTGCTATTGTGAATTTAGTAGACAGTTAATGTGCGATTGTGTGAAGCTTCATGGACATCAGGGGGGAGGTTGACAGTGAGATGCCGTTTTTGTTAAGGGTGGGTTGGCACTAACAGTATGGAGGATTGATGTTGAAAACCCACGATATTTGACTGACTGCACCTCAATAACAATACACATACATGCGAACTCTCAGTGAGGCTCAGCTTTAGTTAATATTCAACTGTCAAAGGTCATACATGTAGAATGGTCACTTTATGAGGGACAGGGAGATCCCAAGAAATGAACGACACACCCCTCCCCACTGTGGCGAGATAGGAAAACATGGTTCAGATACAAAACCAGTCCAATTGGCACAAAAGTAATGCTGGTAGCATGTTGTTCAAAATAGTTACACCTGGATTATTGTAATGTTTGTATTTATTCAAAATATGGAAAGAATGGATTTTAAATTGATTTGATTATAGTTTTTGGCAAAAATGTAAAGAAATGCAACAGCTGGTTTCTCATATTGTAGAGCGTTGATGCAGGAATTAGCCCAGTTCAGCAAAATGACAATATATCACCAGGTTAAAATTGTGATTAGAGATAATGGGAACTGCAGATGCTGGAGAATCCGAGATAACAAAGTGTGGAGCTGGATGAACACAGCAGGCCCAGCAGCATCTCAGGAGCACAAAAGCTGACGTTCCGGGCCTAGACCCTTCATCAGAAAATATACCACCAGGTACTTGTTCCATTGTAACCGTCGACCAGCGCTAACCTCTTGTAGTTATTATCCAGCTGATTTAGAGAATTCGTGCAGGTTCATGGAAACATAGAAAATAGGAGCAGCAGCAGGCCATTCAGCCCTTTAAGCCTGCTCTGCCATTCGTCACAATCATCCAACTCAACTGCCTGTTCCCATGTTTCGGCTGTCCCCCTTGCTACCTTCAGCCCCATTTATTATATCCAACTCCTTGTTGTAATCATACATTGTCATCTGTGATTTGTGAGTCCAAAAGGTGGATTTTATAGCCCTTAAATAAGTTTAAGATCACAGTTAACAGGTAATGATGGAACTGAGTGTTCTCCCTCCCCCCGCCCATCTAACTCTCTCTACCCATCTCTTTCTCTCTCATTCTGTTTATTTGTTACTCCCCACTCTCTCTCCTTCTCTCTCTGGTGGCTGCAATCTTTCTGCTTACAGACTACAACAAATAGTCCCGTGTAGACCCTACCTTGAGTTGCCATAGTTACCTCCAAACAAACGGAGAAATTTAAAGACAATGTTTTACGTCTGGGGTCTTGAAGAGATTTGCCCCATGTGACCAAGCTTCCTAACAGATTGACAAGACTGAAAGGTTTCAACAGCCACTTGCTAGGAGAAATTTGACACTTACCTCAATAAATTACTTAGCCCTGTACTTTTCCAGGATTGTTTTGCACGTTTTCAGGCTGGGGTATGTGTTAATTCAGTACTCGGGGCTGACAGGAGAGTCTTGGTTCAGTTAGCCTTTGGCTCGACCAATCAAAGTCTTTTCTTCAACGTGATTGCCACACCCCGAATCCTGATTGACATCACGGGTGGCTGACGGAGATCCTGCTGAGGGACAGTTGCTCTCTCTCTTGCCTCTGAGGGAGAAAGCCGTAGTTTCTCAGTTCCACTCCACAGACCTGAGAATGGGAAGGAGTTCAATGCAATCCTGAGGAAGTGCCGCAGTGTCAGAGGTGCCGTCTTTCCAAACAAATATTTAAACTGATTGCCTTCTTGGGTCAATGGAGGGGAACCCACAGCTCTCTTTTAAAAAGACCAATGGAGCTCTGGCACTTGTTAGTCCAGAAAGCTGAGGAGCAACCTAATGGAGGAATACAAAATTATGAGAGGCATAGATAGAGTGGACAGTCAGAGGCTTTTTCCCAGGGTAGAAAGGTCAACTACAAGAGGGCACAAGTTCAAAGCGAGAAGGGGAAAGTTTAGGGGAAAAGTGCGGGGAAATTTTTTCACACAGAGTAGTGGCTGTCCAGAACGCACTGCCAGTGAAGGTGGTGGAATCAGGTACATTAGCAACATTTAAGGCATATCTTCATGGACATAGAGGCATAGATGCCTCACACATGGGCAATAAGTATCAGGTCTAAGTAAGGGTTAGGAATTGGCTCAGGCCTGGTGGATTGAAGGGCCTGTTCCTATAGTGTAATGAGTTGTTTTGTATTTGACTGTGTGAGTAAAGCCGAAAAAACAGATTGCCTCATTGCTACATGTGGCCTTAATGTGTGCAGCCTGGTTCCTGTCTTTTCTTGCAGAGCCTTCAAAAAAGAGCTTCATTGGCTGTGAAATGTCTGGATGTCCTGAGATCATTAATGGTACTATATAAATGCATGCCTGTTCTTTGCTGAGATGAACACGCTTTTTTCAAAACAGGGTGTTGACTTGTGGTTCTCGTGTTTAGATGTTTCGTGCTGCCCAAAAAACATTGGAGCCACAAATATCAAACTGCCTTCACCCACAAGGAAACATGATTTGTGTTACCAGCTGTGTAGACCACACAGCAAGATCCCAGACTCTAACACTTCCTGTGCCCTGGGTTGACTGAGCTTAGCTTGAGTGTGTGGGAGAGAGCAGGGTGGGGATAAGGTTGAGTTGGGTATGGAACAAGGATGGAAGAATGCAATGTTTGGCCTTAGACCTTCTACATTTGGGGAGAGAGGAGAGCCAATCAGATGGAGTAGCCTCAAGGGGCTGAATAGTCTACTCTGTTCCTCTGAGCAGAGTCTTCTGTTCTCACTGTTGGTGGCCTTGGAGTCAGGAAGTGTGTGGTGTACCCACAACTGACCACCTCCACACCTCCACCAGAATGAAGCTCTGGGTTCAAAGATTACATGGTCAGCCTTCCTGCATTGTCACCCATCAAGGCCTTTAAATGGCCAATTGCTAACCAGTTAGTGGTCAGATCCCACCACTGCTGGTTGCTGTGCAATGGTCCTGAAAGCAGCTACTAATCAAGCTATTTGTCAGTTTTGGCGTTGGGGAGTGGGTGGCGGGAGGTGGGGGATGCGCGATGTGGTACAGGGACATAACCTTGATCAAAGATAATCCATTAATAATCCAGGGGCTGGTCATCAGGAAGAAGAAAGTGCTTAGTGATAGTCACCCCAATTCCCTTGCTTCTGATTTCCCCTATTCCACATCCTTGTGATTTTGAACATTTGATCTAATCTCCTTGTTGCCCCTCAGGACTGAGTCTGCTCTGGGTCTACCCCTTGTAGCTCCCTTGGCCACTGATTAGGAGAAAGTCCTTAGCCAGTAGGACTCTTGCCTTGGGGTCTTGATTCCACGGCAAGACCCTGCTGGTGGCCAGACCACTGCCTGATTAGAGTGGGATTGTTGGGCCTTCCTGAAGTGAGACAACATGTGTCTCTCTATGTCTAGTTGGCTGGCTGAACATCCAACGACACCGTAAGATAGTGCCCTTTCTATCACTTTATTACACAGATGTCCTTGCTGGAAATAAAATTCTTTCACCGGGAGCGTGGCATAGGCTTGTTGAGAATCCATAGCCTATGTAAATGTAAAATATCAATCAATGTCAATGTGAAGCTGCAGGTTTGCAATGAGCACAATGAGGAAGATGAATGTCATTGTCTGTATGTGAATAGATAGAGGGAGTAGGACTGGACCAGACTTGACACTCCTTTCACGAGCATTGGGAGGCAACAGCTGCTGGTGTTCCCTGTGTGAGATCACACTTGAAGAATGACCATTGATTCAGGTATTGAAGAGTAGAAAAAGATTGTATATTACACCACACATTTTTTTCAAGAAGGTGTCCCAAAGCACTTAACAAATGAAAGCAAAAGTCTTGCATGTACAGGTAGAAAGCATGTTACATCATCAGACCGGCATCAGAGGAGCAGGAAAGCTAATGTTTGGGACCCTTCTTCAAGCCCTTTTCTGATGAAAGGTACGTACCTGAAACATCAGCCTTCCTGCTCCTCTGATGCTGCTTGGAATGCTGTGTCAATCCAGCTTCACGTGCCGTGTTAGTTCAGAGACGCCATTTAGTTTGCACTGACACTCTGACGAGCATCCCATCCAGACTCACCCCTATCCCCAGTAGAGTTGCTTCTCTACTCAATAAGTTCAGAGTTGAAATGATCATGGCCTCAACTCTATGTTCCTGCCATTTCAAGATTGTGCCATGGGATATTTTATATCAACCAGAAGGGGACCCATTGGGATCAAGTTAATGCTGTAGCCATGATATTGCCCCTCTGACAGTAGTGGGGAAAAGGCAATTGAATGGTCAGAGAGCTAGTGAATGTACAACTTCTGTTTTTATTCATTTGTGGGATGTGGGTGTTGCTGGCTGGTCAGCATTTGTTACCTATCCCTAGTTGCCCTTGAGAAGGTTGAGGTGAGCTGCCTTCTTGAACTGCTGCAATTCACCTGCTGTAGGGTGACCCACAATGCCATTAGGGAGGGAATTCCAGAAGTCTGACCCAGCGACAGTGAAGGAACAGCGGTACATTTCCAAGTCAGGATGGTGAGTGGCTTGGAGGGAAACTTGGAGGCGGTGGTGCTCCCATGTATCTGCAGCCCTTGTCCTTCTAGATGGAAGTGTTTGTGGGTTTGGAAGGTCCTGTCTGAGGATCTTTGGTGAATTTCTGTTGTACATCTTGTAGATAGTACACACTACTGTTACTGAGCATCGGTAGTGGAGGAGATGGATGTTTGTAGATGTGGTGCCAATCAAGCAGCTGCTTTGTCCTGGAAGCTTCTTGAATGTTGTTGGGGCTGCACTCATCCAGGCAAGTGGGGAGTATTCCTTCGCTCTCCTGATTTGTGCCTTGTAAATTGTGGACAGGCTTTGGGGAGCCAGTAAGTGAGTTATTCATCACAGTATTCCCAGCATCTGACCTGCTCTTGTAACCACTGTGTTCATGTGGTGAGTCCATTTGAGTTTCTGGTCAATGATAAGCCCCAGGATATTGATAGTGGGGGATTCAGTGATGGTAACAGTATTGAATGTCTCTTATTTGCGATGGTCATGATCTGGCATTTGTGTATCATGAATCTCACTTGCCAATTTTCAGACCAAGCCTGGATATTGCCCAGGTCTTGTTGCATATGGCCATGGCCTGCTTCAGTATCTGAGGAGTCATGAATGGTGCTGAACATTGTGCAATTGTTGGTGAACATCCCCATTGCTGACATTATGATTGAAGTTAGGTCATTGATGAAGCACCTGATGATGGTTGGACCTCGGACTCTACCCTGAGGAACTCCCGCAGAGTTGTCCTGGAACTGAGATGAGATAATGGGAATTGCAGATGCTGGAGAATCCGAGATATCAGATAATGGGAACTGCAGTTGCTGGAGAATCCAAGATATCAGAGATAATGGGAACTGCAGGTGCTGGAGAATCCGAGATATCAGAGATAATGGGAACTGCAGATGCTGGAGAATCCGAGATATCAGAGATAATGGGAACTGCAGATGCTGAAGAATCTGAGATATCAGATAATGGGAACTTCAGATGCTGGAGAATCCAAGATATCAGAGATAATGGTTATACCTCCTCACTCACACCCATCCCAGGCCCCAAGAAGACTTTCCACATCAAGCAGATGTTCACCTACACATTTGCCAGTGTGGTATACTGCATCTGCTGTACCCATTGTGGCCTCCTCTACATCAGGGAAACCAAGCGGAGGCTTGGGGACTGCTTTGCTGAACACCTACGCTCGGTTTGCAATAAACAACTGCATCTCCCAGTTGCGAAACCATTTCAACTCCCCCTCCCATTCCTTAGACGACATGTCCATCATGGGCCTCCTACAGTGCCACAATGATGCCACCTGAAGGTTGCAGGAACAACAACCCATCTTCCGCTTGGGAACCCTGCAGCCCGATGGTATCAATGTGGATTTCACCAGCTTCAAAATCTCCAATCTCCCTACTGCATCCCAAAACCAGCCCAGCTCATCCCCACCTCCCTAGCCTGTTCTTCCTCTCACCTACCCCTCCTCCCGCCTCAAGCCACACCCCCATTTCCAACCTACTAACCTCATCCCACCCCCTTGACCTGTCTGTCCTCCCCGGACTGACCTATCCCCTCCCCACCTCCCCACCTATACTCTCCTCTACAGGCTCCATCCCCGCCTCTTTAACTTGTCTGTCTCCTCTCTGCCTGTCTTCTCCTCGATCCATGTTCGATCCGCCTCCCCCTCTCTCCCTATTTATTTCAGAACCCTCTCCCCCTCCCGCTTTTCTGATGAAGGGTCTAGGCCCGAAACATCAGCTTTTGTCCTTCTAAGATGCTGCTCGGTCTGCCGTGTTCATCCAGCTCCACACTTTGTTGTCCTGGAACTGAGATGACTGACCCCCAACAACCACAGCCATCTTCCTATGTGTCAGGTATGACTCCAACCAGCGGAGAGTTTGCCCCCGATACCCATTGATTTCAGTTTTGCTTGAGCTCCTTGACGCCACACTCGGCCGAATGTAGCCTTTTTATCAAGTTAGTCATCCTCCTGCTTACAAGATGCTCCTTAACACCTTCAGACCAAAGGGCCTAACATCTTTGATAATTCACAAACTCAGAGAAATGTTACAAAGTATACAGAGTTCAATCAGCCAGTTGGAAATGCACCAGCTCTCTGACCATTCAATTGCCTTTTTCTCATTACATGGCACATATTTTATATTTGAAGCTGCCTCCACCACATTTCCAGGCAATGCCTTCAAACCATGGACTGCTCATTGTGTGGTGCAGTTTCTCCTCACCTTACATTTGATACTTCTGCAAAATACTGACAATTGATCTTGTGAAACACCTCAGGATGTCTTAGTACATTATAATAGCAATATAAATATCCGTTGTTATTGTATGTACTGCTCTGTGGATATGGATACCTGATGACAAATTCAGTTTGTACCAATCTGCGAGGCCCAGTTGGCAGGAAATGAATCCTGTTACAACAGCCTGACCTGCCCGTGAAGACAGCTTGGAATTTGTATACTGCAGCTGCACTCCATGCAGGGTGTGTTAAAGGACAGGCAGGGACATCTGCAACCACCTTTGGCCAAAGGATGGAGTGAATGAACCCATTGCGGTCTCCTCCTATGATCCCTATCACCAAAGCTGGCAAACTTCAGCAACTCCAGTTCATTCCACATGATATCACAAAACAGCTGACTGCACCGCACACTACAAAAGTGATATTCTTGACAGTACCCTAGCCGCATTGCTAAACACTGCACTACCTGCGCCTCTCCCTTCAAAAGATGTTCCAGCACAGCTACAAAACTGACATTCATCTGACAATGTGGAATGTTGCCCAAGTATATCCTGCCCACGAGACAAAGGCTAGATCTAAGCAACGGACAACTTGACAGTCTCCTCTCAAACATCAGCAAAGCAGTATTGACAAGTGATATCAAGTAGCACTTTCCCAGCAACAGCCTGTGTTCCCCCAGAACGATTCACAGAATCCCCACAGGCCATTTGGCCCAACAAGTCCATGCCGACCTCTGAAGAGTATCCCACCCAGACCCACCTCCTTACCCTTTCCCTGTAACCCCACATTTCCCACAGCTACTGTGCCTAACCGACACATCCCTGAACAGTGTGGGCAATTTGCCATGGCCAATCCACTTAGCTGCACATCTTTGGACTGTGGCAGGAAACTGGAGCACGCAGCGGAAATCCACCCAGACACGGGGAGAATGTGCAAACTCCACACAGACGGTTGCCTACTGGTAGAATTGAACCCGGGTTCTTAGTACTGTGGGGCTCCTAACCTTACTACAGTTGGTATAAAAATGGGCAAAAGAGTTGAACTGAAGAGCTGAGGTGACAGTGGCAGCCCCTGGCATGAAGGCAGCATTTGGCTGAGAGTATTTGAACAAGGAACATGAGCAAAATTGAAGTAAATGGAAATCAAAGGCAAACCTTCCGCTGAGTTATATCTAATGCGTAGGAAGGCGATTGAGGCTGTTGCAGGCCAAATCAATCATGTAACATTTCTGCAGGAGTTTCTCAGTGTTCTTCATCCAGCTATCTTCAGCTGCTTCATCAATGACTTTTTCTTCATCATGAAGTCAGAAATTGGGATGTTCATTGACAATTGCACAATGCCTTACTCTTCCTGATTCCTCGAATATTGGACCCGGATGACATTTAATCTTGAGCTGTTAAATGGCAAGTTACACTTACATCACACATGCACTGAGTGGTAAACATCTCCAACAAACTCAGAAATCTAATTTCGTGCTTTAGATTGAGAATAAAATATTTCTGTGTTTTGTTAGAACGATTGAATGTTGGAGGATTGCAGTGATGTGATGATTTGGAATGTTCTTGTTTCAGCTGCAGGACCTGGGATCAATTCCAATGTAGACTTGTGGAGTGAAAACATCTTTTCTTCCTTCATTGGCCGTAAGGTTGCTATGGCTTGGCCCAAACCAGCCAAGCTCCCAACAAACACAAGGCAATAACTGGTCCCAATTCAGCACCGATTTGGATTCAGAATTAGTTCATTGTGAATTCCACTTGGGTTAATCTGGGGCAAATGAGGTTTAATGAACATTTTGCCAATGTACAACATGTGGGAGACAAAAGAAAGGAGTCTGCTGTGCCCCTTAGAATTGCCAAAAATCCAGAAGTCCCCAGGATCAAAGCTGTAACCCTCAGTATCTGCTTCAAGTAACACTTGGGGGGATAAAACAAACTCACAAGAGTATTTGAAATGTTTTCATGTTCATTTCTTTGCACTTTTATTCTTAATTAGTTATCAAATGTTGGAAATAATTCAGACAACAATTTGAGGAGAGACATGTTGGGCATTCGATGGTGGGACGATGTTGAGCAGGGAGAGTGGTGGGCAGTAGGACATGTGATAAAACCTCCAGGAATACGTCTAATCAGACTTGGCAAGTCTACAGGAGGTAGACAGCAACAAGTGAAAGCTGGAGATAACAGTGTTACTAGGGGAGGAGTGTTATGGGGTAGTTGGTTCAATACATTTGGCTGTAAGGGAAGTTAAAAATGACTCACTGTCTCAGAAGATTCATTGTTCAAGATCTGTCAACAGTGTCTGGAAGAAATGTTTAAATCGAGCAGAACAATGAACCATATTGTGATTTCAATTGGATATTCTGCTGAAGCTGGTCTGACCAGCTCTATGTAATAACTCAGGAAAATCGGCTGGAAAGGGACATTGTTTATTGTTAAACATCAAAATAGAGCCAGTGTTCATGGCATACAAAGGCTAGTCCCAGCCCAGGGCAAACAGTTCTGTCGAGCCATCTCTGGCTCTGCTTCATTTTATTGAATCAACCTGTTCAGAGATATTATTGCACACCTCTGGAGCAGGTAGGAATTAAACACAGGCCTCCACAGCCCTGGGATAGAGCCCTACTACAGTGACATAATGGCCATTAAGGCAAAGCACTTGTTTGTAGACATAGATAATGGGAACTGCAGATGCTGGAGAATCCAAGATAACAAAGTGTGGAGCTGGATGAACACAGCAGGCCAAGCAGCATCTCAGGAGCACAAAAGCTGATGTTTCAGGCCTAGACCCTTCATCAGAGAGGGGGATGGGCAGAGGGTTCTGAAATAAATAGGGAGAGAGGGGGAAGCGGACCGAAGATGGATAGAGGAGACGATAGTTGGATAGGAGAGTATAGGTGGGGAGATAGGGAGGGGATAGGTTAGGCTGAGGAGGCCGGACAGGTCAAAGAGGCGGGACGAGGTTAGTAGGTGGGAAATGGAGGTGCGGCTTGAGGTGGGAGGAGGGGATAGGTGAGGGGAAGAACAGGTTAGGGATACAGGGACAGGCTGGGCTGGTTTTGGGATGCAGTGGGGGAAGGGGAGATTTTGAAGCTTGTGAAATCCACATTGATACCATTGGGCTGCAGGGTTCCCAAGCGGAATATGAGTTGCTGTTCCTGCAACGTGTCATCTAAGGAATGGGAGGGCGAGTTAAAATGGTTTGCGACTGGGACGTGTAGTTGTGTATTGTGAACCGAACAGAGGTGTTCTGCAAAGCGGTCCCCAAGCCTCCGCTTGGTTTCCCCAATGCAGAGGAAGCCACAACGGGTACAGTGGATACAGTAGACTACATGTCCATCCTGGGCCTCCTGCAGTGCCACAATGATGCCATCCGAAGGTTGCAGGAACAGCTACTCATATTCTGCTTGGAAACCCTGCAGCCCAATGGTATCAATGTGGACTTCACAAGCTTCCAAATCTCCCCCTCCCCCCACTGCATCCCAAAACCAGCCCAGCTCGTCCCCGTCTCCCTAACCTGTTCTTCCTCTCACCTATCCCCTCCTCCCACCTCAAGCCACACTTTCATTTCCTACCTACCACCTCATCTCGCCCCTTGACCTGTCCGTCCTCCCTGGACTGACCTATCCCCTCGCTACCTCCCCACCTATACTCTCCTCTCCAACTATCGTCTCCTCTATCCATCTTCGGTCCGCCTCCCCTTCTCTCCCTATTTATTTCAGAACCCTCTGCCCATCCCCTTCTCTGATTTAACGTCAGCTTTTGTGCTGCTAAGATGCTGCTTGGCCTGCTGTGTTCATCCAGCTCCACACTTTGTTATTTTGTTTGTAGACATAGCTTGGCAGTGGTGGAATCTGAAACTTCATTTCTAAATGGACTGGAACCTTAATCCAGTGATCTGGATTGCTTGGGGTCATTACCTGAACCAGGTCTGCTTTATGACGTTATATAATCAGTCTGTTCAGAGATGTTATTGCATGTTTCTGAAGCAGGTGGAACTTGAACCTGGGCCTCCTGGTCCAGAGGTAGGGACACTACCATTGCAGTAAAAGAGCTCCCTTCTTGGTCTGCTTCTTTTTAACTTATTTTCTAATCAAATTGCTGTTACCAAGAGAAATTATTTAGTGAATCCCATGGACCTTAAAGAGATTGTCACAGCATAAAATATGGTAGGGGTATATGTTAGTGTGGACTTGTTTGGCCGAATGCCTATTTCCACACTGTAAGGTTTCTATGGCTCTTCAAGTCAGGTATGCTGCTTTGTCCTGGATGGCGCCAAGCGTCTTGGGTGTTGATAGAGCTGCACCCATCCAGGCAAGTGGGGATCCCATCATACTCCTGACTTAGGCCTTACAGATGGTGGGCAGACGCTGAGGAGTCAGGAGGCAGGTTACGGCCTATACAATTCCCGGTCTGTGACTCTAGCAACAGCGTTTATATGGCCAGTTCATCTCAGATTCTGGTAAATAGTAACCCCCAGCATGTTGATAGTGGTGGTGCCAATGTCAAGGGGAGATGGATAGATTGTCTGTTGTTGCAGATGGTCATTGCTTCGGACTTTGGTGCCACAAATGTTACTCGCAGCCTATCGGCCTAATCCTGAATATTGTTCAGGTCTTGCTGCAAGTGGGCTCAAAATGTTTCCATATCTAAAGAGCAATGAATGGAGCTGAACATTATGCAACAGTTTATGGCTCTCACAGCGAGGGCTCAAAAGGCAATTTAGCTTAGCTAATCACTTAGCTTCACAGCAAGAATCACTTCACCTGAGTCAACATGGCTCACACTTAGACGGATAAAGGCAAGATTCTACTCAATATCTCCCTGGATTCTTTCTGGTCCCAAAATCATTCTTTTTGACTACCTCTATTAAATGTCCTCTTGATCTATTTGCTCTGAATGGACCTCTCAGATTTCAAATCTAATATTGATCTTGCTTTTTGTGTATTTTCTTTGCAGCTGTAACTTTGTGTTCCTCACTCTGTTCAATCACCCTATGATCTGTGTATGTTATGATCTGCCTATACTGCACGCAAAACAAAACTTTTCACTCTACCTAGGTGCATGTGGCAATAATAAGTCAAAACAAATCAAATCAGAAAGGAGAGTAACTCCAGGTCTTCTGCTATTTCTTTTCACATAACGTATTATACCGGAGGACAAGTCTGAAGAAATGTCACTCCACTCAACACATGAATTCTATTTGTCTCCCCACAGATGTTGCCAGACCTGTTGAGTTTCTCCAGCAATTTCTGATTTTGTTTCAAATTTCCAGCATCCGTAGTTCTTCGTTTTTTTTTGTTTGAAGCAAGTGGGTTTGCTCCAGGGCACTGGGACTCATCTTCAAAGCTGTGAGGTTGGGTCAGAAAAGTGGCAGAGATAAAGAACTTCCTTGGTCCAAACATACCTTGGCAAGTGATTGCTGTGGAGTTGACCAAATAGAAACCCTTGAAATTCTACAGGTTGTAGTAATTTTAATAGAGTAGACAGAGTGAGTGTTTCCACTTGTGAGGTAAAGAAAAACAAGGGCCAAGCAATATAATGTGATTGCTCAGAAATCAGTTTGTGAATTCAGAAGAAACTCCCTTTCTTGACGTGAACATGGAAATTACAAACCACATGGTGAAATTGGGGTAAATGGTATCGAGGATGCTAAATAATCACATGGAGCCGAGTGAGTGAAAGGTTATGCTGGTAGATTGAGCAAAGGAGGATGGGAGCAGGCTTGAGTGGGGCGTAAAAGCCAGTAGGAAGAAGTTGGGCTGATAAGGGTATGAAAGATTATCAGAGATATGAGTTTAGGTTAAAATCAGATCAGCCACACTCACATCGAATGGCGGATCAGTCTCACAGGACAGGGTGACCCACTCTTGTTCCTTTAGTATAAGCCTTTCCAATGCTATTTTGAAAAATCGGTTTGAAATTTCTCCCAGTTGTCAACGCCAATTCAGAGGCTCATCAAGGAGAGTTTCAGGCAGTCTTTGTAGTGGTTTCTTGTCCTCCTCTAGATCATTGGCCATTGGAGGATTTAGAAAACAGGCTCTGGAAAAACATTTTTTCAGAGATGGTAGGAACTGCAGATGCCAGAGAATCTGAGATAACAAGGTGTAGAGCTGGATGAACACAGCAGGCCTACAAAGGAGCAGGAAGGCTGACGTTTCGGGCCTAGACCCTTCTTCAGAAATGGATTTCTGAATTTCTGAAGAAGCGTCCAGGCATGAAACGTCAGCCTTCCTGCTCCTCTGAGGCTGCATGGCCTGCTGTGTTCATCCAGCTCTACACCTTGTCATCTGGAAAAAACATGTCCACGAAATGGTATGAATATGGATGCCTTCATAATGAGGCAGAGTGATGATAGAGAAAAGAAACTAATCTTATTTGATCATGACCTCATGGAGCCATGGAGCCTTAGAGACTTGTAGCATAGAAACAGAACCTTAAGTCCAACTCATCCATGTCGCACAGATATCTGCTCCAGCTTTACAAAAGCCTGGTTCGGCCACATCTGGAGTAGTGTCCAGTTCTGGTTGCCTCATTACAGGAAAGATGTGGAAGAGTTAGAAAAGGTGTAGAGGAGATTTACCAGGATGTTGCCTGGAATGGAGGGAAGGTCTTACAAGGAAAGGTTGAGAGAGCGAGGGCTTTTCTCTTTCGAACGACAAAGGATGAGAGGTGACTTGATAGAGGTGCACAAAATGATCACAGGTATAGATAGAGTGGACTGCCAGAGATTTTTTCCTCGGGTGGAGGTAGATTTTATGAGGGGACATAGTTTTAAAATGAAAGGAGGTAGATATTGGGGAGACGGCAGAAGTAGGTTATTTACCCAGTGAGTGGTAGGGGCGTGGAATGCATTGCAGGAGACGGTAGTGGAGTTGGGCTCATTAGGGGCATTTAAGCGGCTATTAGATAGGCATTTGGATGATAGTATAAGGTATGGGTGGAGGTTAGATAGACCTTAGGTTTAGGGTAAAAGTTTAGCATAACATCGTGGGCCGAAGGGCCTGTATTGTGCTGCGCTGTTCTATGTCCTCTATCCTAAATTGATCGAGACCCATTTGCTAGCATTGAGCCCATATCTCTCTAAACTCTTCTTATTCATGTACGATCCAGATGCCTTTTAATTGTAAATGTATCATCCCCTACCAGTTCCTCTGACAGCTCATTTCATACACACACCAGGCGAAGCAGAGACAGGCACGGCAATTCTTAGAAACCTGATACTCCATGAAGAAAGCCATCAACAAATACACAGAGCTCAACCCCATATACACTCCACTGCAAAGGAAGACCGGAAGTGGGGTAATCCAGCTCAGCGGACTCCAGAGTTTAAATACCAGGCGGGTAAACACGATGGCGCTTCAACAGAGGCTGCACTGTTGATGTTACCCAGCAGGGGCCTGCAGAACAACAACGAAACAGCTCGGCGATCCAACCAACCACATCGCCACCTCACAGCGTTCCTGCCTTACCTTGTGTTGCCCTTTTAGTGCTTTGCTGTCTCCTCCAGGGTTTGAGGCTCTTAGCATCTGTTATTTGCAGACACAAAGCCAGGCAGCGTGTCAGGATTGTCAGCGGTGATCAGTCAAGGGGGTGGGCATGTTGCTGGATGGCACACTGCTCATAGATATTACACTGACAGCACACGCCAGCAGCTTACACAGCAAATAAATTGCGCATGCGTCAGTTTTCGGACGTGCCTCGAAGGCTAAGGGGAGCTGGTATAACTGCATGGACGCTGGTATCCCATCATCAAGTCACCCTTTACATACATTGGGATTTCAATGTTGTGGCCATTTCGGAGACATGGATAGAGCAGGGACAGGAATGGTTGTTGCAGGTTCTGGAATTTAGACGTTTCAGTAGGAACAGAGAAGATGGTAAAAGGGGCGGAGGTGTGGCATTGTTGGTCAAGGACAGTATTACAGTTGCAGAAAGGATGTTTGGGGACTCGTCAACTGAGGTAGTATGGGCTGAGGTTAGAAACAGGAAAGGAGAGGGCACCCTGTTGGGAGTTTTCTATAGGCCTCCGAATAGTTCCAGAGATGTGGAGGAAAGGATAGCAAAGATGATTCTCGATAGGAGTGAGAGAGACAGGGTAGTTGTCATGTGGGACTTCAACTTTCCAAATATTGACTGGGAACACAATAGTTCGAGTACTTTAGATGGGTCAGTTTTTGTCCAGTGTGCGCAAGAGGGCTTCCTGACACAGTATGTAGATAGGCCAACAAGGGGTGAAGCCACATTGGATTTGGTACTGGGTAATGAGCCCAGCCAGGTGTTAGATTTGGAAGTAGGTGAGCACTTTGGTGATAGTGATCACAATTCTGTTATGTTTACTTTAGTGATGGAAAGGGACAGGTGTATACCACTGGGCAAGAGTTATAGCTGGGGAAAAGGCAATTACGATGAGATTAGGCAAGATTTAGGGAGTATAGGATGGGGAAGGAAACTGCAGGGGATGAGAAATGTGGAGCTTTTTCAAGGAAAATATCCTGTGTGTCCTAGAAAGGTATGTACCTGTCAGGCAGGGAGGAAGCTGTAGAGCGCGGGAGCCGTGGTTTATGAAGGAGGTGGAATCTCTGGTCAAGAGGAAGAAGAAGGCTTATGTTAGGATGAGATGTGAAGGCTCAGTTAAGGCGCTTGAGGGCTACGAGGTAGCCAGGAAAGACCTAAAGAGGGAGCTCAGAAGAGCCAGGAGGAGACATGAGAAGTTGCTGGTGGATAGGATCAGGGTAAACCCTAAGGCTTTCTACACGCATTTAAGGAATAACAGAATGACGAAAGTAAGATTAGGGCCAATCAAGGATAGTAGTGGGAAGTTGCGTGTGGAGTCAGAGGAGATAGAGGAAGCACTAAATGAATATTTTTCAACAGTATTCACTCTAGAAAATGACAATGTTGTCGAGGAGAATACTGAGATACAGGCTACTAGACTAGGTGGGATTGAGGTTCACAAGGCAGAGGTGTTAGAAATCCTTCAGAGGGTGAAGATAGATAAGTCCCCTGGGCCGGATGGGATTTATCTTCGGATCCTCTGGGAAGCCAGGGAGAAGATTGCCGAGCCTTTGGCATTGATCTTTAACTCGTCATTGTCTATAGGAATAGTGCCAGATGACTGGAGGATAGCAAATGTGGTTCCCCTGTTCAAGAAGGGGAGTAGAGACAATCCTAGTAATTATGGACCAGTGAGCTTTACCTCAGTTATTGGTAAAGTGTTGGAAAAGGTTATAAGGGATAGGATTTATAATCACCTAGACAAGAAGAAAATTAATTAGGGATAGTCAGCACAGTTTTGTGAAGGGAAGGTCGTGCCTCACAAACCTTATTGAGTTCTTTGAGAAGGTGAACAAACAGGTAGATGAGAGTAAACCGGTTGATGTGGTGTATATGGATTTCAGTAAGGCGTTCGATAAGGTTCCCTACAATAGGCTATTGTACAAAATGCGGAGGAATGGAATTGTGGGAGATATAGCAGTTTGGATCGGAAATTGGCTTGCTGAACGAAGACAGAGGGTGGTAGTTGATGGGAAATGTTCTTCCTGGAGACCAGTTACAAGTGGTGTACCGCAAGGGTCGGTGTTGGGTCCACTGCTGTTTGTCATTTTAATAAATGACCTGGATGAAGGCGTAGAAGGATGGGTTAGTAAATTTGCAGACAACACTAAGGTCGGTGGAGTTGTGGATAGTGACGAAGGATGCTGTAGGTTGCAGAGAGACATAGATAAGCTGCTGACCTGGGCTGAGAGGTGGCAAATGGAGTTTAATGAAGACAAGTGTGAGGTGATGCACTTTGGTTGGAGTAACCGGAATACAAAGTACTGGGCTAACAGTAAGATTCTTAGTGGTGTAGATGAGCAGAGAGATCTCGGTGTCCATGTGCACAAATCCTTGAAAGTTGCCACCCAGATTGACAGGGCTGTTAAGAAGGCATACAGTGTTTTAGCTTTTATTAATAGAGGGATCGAGTTCCGGAACCAAGAGGTTATGCTGCAGCTGTACAAAACTCTGGTGCGGCCGCACTTGGTGTATTGCGTACAGTTCTGGTCACCGCATTATAAGAAGGATGTGGAAGCTTTGGAAAGGGTGCAGAGGAGATTTACTAGGATGTTGCCTGGTATGGAGGGACAGTCTTAAGAGGAAAGGCTGAGGGACTTGAGGCTGTTTTCATTAGGGAGAAGAAGGTTGAGAGGTGACTTAATTGAAACATATAAAATAATCAGAGGGTTAGATAGGGTGGATAGGGAGAACCTTTTTCCTAGGATGGTGACGGCGAGCACGAGGGGGCATAGCTTTAAATTGAGGGGTGAAAGATATAGGACAGAAGTCAGAGGTGGTTTCTTTACTCAGAGAGTAGTAAGGGAATGGAACGCTTTGCCTGCAACGGTAGTAGATTCGCCAACTTTAGGTACATTTAAGTCGTCATTGGATAAACATATGGATGTACATGGAATAGTGTAGGTTAGATGGGCTTCAGACTGGTATGACAGGTTGGCACAACATCAAGGTCCGAAGGGCCTTTACTGTGCTGTGATGTTCTATGTTCTATACATGAGCAATGTACATGGACTCTGACCAGCTAGCTCCATAATAGTTCCTCAAGTGAGAAAACTCTCTGAGGTTCCTGTTTCTATCTACCAGCCAGGGCTCCATGATTGGTCCAATATGGGGAAGCTCACAGGACTGAAGGGGCTGGTGGCTAGTGGGTCTGCAGCATAAGAGTGAAGTATGACCGAGTGCCTGTTACCTTTACCATTTTCACGGTACATCAGTGAAAGCGTACTGAGCAGTGAATTTGCACAATTGTAGAAGAGTTGAGGAGAATTGATTGCAATAACAGGAGAGCACTTGTGGGATTCCAGTGATGATTTTTAAATCTAGAACAATGAGTTGGGGGAACCGCTGTATGCATGGGCTGAGCTGTGTTTTGCCAGGTTGAACATGAGAAATTAGTACCTGACTGATGAGTGAGAGTGACATCACTGCCAACTCAGAGACATATTTACACTTTCCATTAGCTCTGTTACTGCAAACGCCACTCTCCAGATCCCACCATCTCAGAGAATGACTGGTCTCAGAGGCCCAAAGATCTGCAGGCTGACAATTCCCCAGCTCAGTCAACATGAAGACTGAAGGCATGATGGCTCAGCGGTTACCACAGCTACCTCACAGCAGCCATGAAATTGGTTCAATCCTAACCTTGGGCGACTTTCTGTGTGGAACCTATGTGTTCTCCCCGTGTCTGTGTGGGTTTCCTTTGGGTGCTCCAGTTTCCTCCCAAAGTCCAAAGATGTGCAGGTTACATGGATTGGCCATGCTATCCAGAGTTGTTCAGGTTAGGTGGATTATTCATGGTAAATGCAGGGTTACAGGGGTAGGGTAAGGTCTGGGTGGGATGCTCTACAGAGGGTCCATGCAGACTTGATGTGCTGACTGGGCTCTTTCTACACTGCAGAGGTTCTATGATGCACAGCAGAAATTTGTGACCTTATCCCAGGCAGCAACACTCATGTCCCGCAAGCGATAAAAAGTGGGTAGAAGTAATTCTTGAATTGAGGGACAAGCAATGACAATACTCTTCGTAATTTTACGTAAATTGTGTATAATGAGAGAGGGTACATTTCTCTCCAAAACCTGCCCAACTAGTCCCCGCCTCCTTGACCTGTCAATCTTTGCTTGACTGACTAATCCCCACCCTAACTCCCCACCTACACTCACCTTTACTGGCTCCATCCCCGCCTCCTTGACATGTCTGTCATATCTCCACCTATCTGCTCCTTTATCCATCTTCCATCTGCCTCCCTCCTCCCTATTTATTTCAGAAGCCCCTTCCCCTCCCGCATTTCTGAGAAAGGGCCCAGAACCGAAGTGTCAGCTTTCCTGCTCCTCTGATGCTGCTTGGCCTGCTGCATTCATCCAGCTCTACACCTTGCTATCTCAGATTCTCCAGCGTTGGTGGTTCCTACTATCTCTGAGGCAATATATTGAACAGAATTCACAGTGGTGAACAAGGCGTCCTCTGATATGTGGGCTAACAAACAGTACTGGGCTAACAGAGAGAGATTTACACACTATCCTACCTATGTCCGATCTAACCTAGGAACCCTTTATGCTTCCAATTGTTCTGGATGGTGGAGTTCAAAAGTTGAATAAAACATTCTGAACCCCCAGCACTGCCATCCATCATCTTAATGAGAGTAAAATTCAGCCACCTGTATAAAGCATAGAAAACTGTCTTTCAGTTACTACAGTGAAAAGATATTTTTAGCATTGCTCTGTAACACATTCGCTCAATTAAATTTTTCAATTCCTCCAAAGATCCCCTTCTAGCTTTTTTAAGATTGTTTTTCTTAAAATTGGAAAACTCCAAGACAAGTATTCTTGGAAATTAAAAGTAGTTGCGTAAAAATGGATTCTTGGTTCCAAACAAAACAAGGTTAATGTTGTGGAGAATACGGTGATTAGATTGAGATGAGGCCCAGTAAATTAACCCTCCAGCCTGTTGCTGAGTGCACAGCAAGACCCAGTTTGCTGCCCAGGCTGTCAGAGGCATTGAATGCATGTTGCATCACATCAAAGAGTGAGTCACACCTATGCTGAGCAGCTCACTGTTCCTGATTAGTTCTCAGATCTGCTTTTGGATGAAATGTAAACTGAGCCTCTGTTTAGTCACTCAAATCAATACAATAGATTCATGTGACAATGTTTCAGCAAGTTATCCTACCTGAGATCCGACTATTTCTATGAAGGAGTGTGTGGGTGAAGTCATTTCTTGGGAACTTGCCATGTGCAAATTAACTTCCACATCGATCACCGCACTTTCAAGACAGGCTCTTTGGGATCTCCTGAGATTACCAAAGATGCTATAGGAAGGTGAGCTCTTTCCATCGGGTTGAGAGTGATATAGAGAGGGCATTTACATAACCCTGGTGGTTTCCCGGACAATTTCAGAGAGCCTTAAGGGTCAGCCATATAGCATGAGACTGGAGTCACATGGAGGGCAGGCTAAGTTGGGAGTGACAGACCCTTTTTCTTTCTCCCTGTCCTGATGGAAAACAGTGAACCAGCTGGCCCTTCACTGCACCCACCAGTTGTTTAGCCTGGCACTGGTTCACAGATTATCCAGTTATTGAATTCAGTTTCACGACTTACTGCAGCAGGGCTTGAACTTATGGCCCCGGGGATTCTCATTGCTACCAGGGTTGAGCTACCACACACGCCTCATTGGTGACTATTTGTGCAGGTTTCCATTCCTGACCTAGTGACGGACAAGTGACCCTGCAGTATAGCTGGTGAAGAAAGGGATGCCAAATAAATTCAAATTCAGGTGAACGGGAGGAGAGCAGCAGCATGACTTGAGCCTTTTTCTGGGGACTTTTGAGAGAAACAAACCTGCAGAAAGATTTCCTTAAATTAAGAGAGTTGTTTTTGGCAGTGCTATTATAAACATGCTTCTGGGTTTTTTCACATCAGAAAGAGATTATTTTCTGATTCTGTGGTAGTAATCCAGAAGGGCAGTTGATGGCTTTGCTAATTCTGCTTTTTTAACTTCCAGTGTTGCACTTTGGAAAAAAAACAACTGCATATGAAACAAAAAGGAACAAAACTTATTTAGGTGCGATTGCGCACATCTGTGCATCTGACTTGAAGCAGACAGAAATTTACCAATTTGCCAGAGTCTAGTGGGACAATTGTGGTCAAATTATTCAATATGCGTTCCAAATGGCCTTTGCTTTAAACAAAATAAAAACTCTTCCATACGGTGTGTGAGCTTTTCGGCAGGCTTGATAAGACATGGAGGAATCAAGGGGGAAAACAGCCGAGATATTATGTCAGACAGAGTTCTTGAGAGTCTGTGCAACCCACTTTACAGATTCCAATTTTTAAAATAAGCAAGGACATGCACTGTTGCGCCTACAAATTGTTCAAAGGTGACCAAGCATCGAGTGGTTTCCTGAGAGAAAACCTTTTCCAAGATTAACAAAATAAGTAATGCTCCCTGTTGGAAAGGTTGGGAAGAATAATACATGAAACTGCAGTGTATACAGTGTAAAATGGAGCAGGCCTGTAAGGAAAGTGCAAAGCCTCTTTGATCTGGAGTGTTTGTACAGGAGGAGCAATGTGAGGTAATGTTTTCACTGCCCATGAGTTGCTCTTACTGACTTGTTTATGGGGGCGGGGGGTGGGGGGGGGGCGCGGTGGTTTGGACGTGCGGAAGTTTCCTCTGAGCTGCTTACTTTCCTTAGGCTTTTCTCTTGTATCCTGGCTTTGACCACCACAGTGGCCTGTTCCTCTGAAGAATTAGTCATCGTCCTGAAATGGCACCATGATATGTGGGTGCGTACACGGGGGTGATTCCTGAGGCATCTTGGCCAGTGATGGATATCGGCACTGGGGGCACCAGTTAGCCCATACCCCTAAATCCCCACCTTCACTCTGCCAGCCCACACAGTTGCAGTTGTGTTAAGTTTGCAATGAGGGCATAAATTGGGCGATCCTGAATTTTTGCACTGTACCATTTTACCTTCAAGAAAGAAGACAGATAGTTTGTAGGATGAATATTGCCCATTGCTCATTGTATTGCTCAAAGAGACCATCACTTCTATATAACATTACCTGGTATATTGCAACCAAACCTTGTCAGGTCAATGTCAGGGTCTCGAGGAAGTGGGTTCAGGTCAATGTGTTCAATACCATGGGCTTCACATTTAGTGAACAGTCTCTTACAAAGATTTTTAGATGGTCAGTTAGCTTACTTGTCTGCGGCAGTGGTGGTGGTGGAGGGGGGTGTCAGGGGTCATGGTGCAACGTGACACCAATGGTGCAGATTTAATTCCTGTCCTGCCTGAGGTCAATATGAAGGTCCTGTCTCCACAACTGTGCCCCTCGCCTGAAATGTGTTGACCCTCAGGTCAAATTCACCAACAGCCATCTCTTACCAATGAGTGAGCAGCCCCTGGGGCTATGGCGAGCCTACCTTTGTAATGAAGAACTTTTTGTCGGATACCTTCTGGAAGTCCGTAAAAATAACAAATAGACGTTCTGTGTCCACTATCTGAGTTACCTCCTTAAAAGAATTGTCATTGGGTTCAACATGACCTGTACTTTGCAAACATCATGCTTGCTCTTCCTGGTTAGCTGACAACTTTTGTGTCACCTCTGCTGCTTTTGCCAATCTTGCTGCAAATCTGTGTCTTTGGATTATTGATGCTTCAGCCATTAGTAACAGCCATTAGTCAAATCTTCTCACCCCCATCATATCCAATAAATACTTCCATCAGATCTCCAATTCAAATTCCTTTCTCTAAAAAGAATATTCCAATCAACCCATGTGCAATTAATATTTCATTCCCACAATGATTCATCTGTACCCTCTCCAAAGTCTGCACATCTTTACTGGTGCAACATCCAAAATTGGGCACAGTATTCTAGATGAAGCAAAACTAGTATTTTATTTGGTTTAGCACAACTTTTTGGTCTTTATGCTCTTTTCCCCTATTCATAAAATCCAGGATGTTGTGGGACCATGGTTCTTGGTTCTCCAATCCCTCTGATTAGGGGAAACAGACCTTCAGTGCCTATACTGTCATATCCTCAAAGGTTTTTATGTATTGTTTTAGGTTTGCGTGGAATACCTCGACATTTAGGAACACAGAAAAAAGGAGCCTATTTGGCCCCTTGGAGTCCTGATCCACTATTCAATATGATCATGGCTGATCATCCAACTCAGTCCCCTGTTTCCACTTTCTCCCCGTACAATTTGATCCCTTTAGCCCTAAGAACCATACCTAACTCCTTATTGAAAACATTAAGCGTTCAGGTCTCAAACACTTTCTGTAGCAGAGAATCTGATAGGTTTTTCACTCTCTGGGTAAGGAGCTATTGATTTGATGATCAAAGCTTTGATGTTAAGGGTTAGGTTTAAAGAGCTCCTTGAAGGCGGAAAATTAGATAACAAGATGAAGTGGTCAAGGGTGGGAATTCCAGAGACCTAGTCTACAGCAATTGAAAACACAGCCCTCAATGTTGGAGCAGTTATGGGTGGGAATGCATGAGAGGCCAGAATTAGAGAGTTAAAAATATCTCTTGGATTATGGGGATGAAGAAGATTACAGATCTAACATGAGCTCAGACCATGGAGAGATTTGTAAACAAGAATAGGAATTTTAAAATCAAGACTTGCCTGGCCTGAGAACAAATGCAGGTCAGCGCACATCAGGACGATAGGAATCTTAGCACTGAATCAAATATTACACATAGTTGTGAACATACTGACTTAATCTCAGAGTGTTGCCAGGGAGGGAGGTGGAGTTGATAGTGAGGGAAAAGGTTGATGAGTGGAGGGCGGTGTGAGGGTTCTGAAGCCAATCACTTCAAAGAAAGATCTTGTGACACTTTCTAAAAGCTCTCTCAGTGCCTGGGCTCAATGTTTATCCCTCAGTCACATGAAACATATTATCTGGTCAAAATCATTTGCTGTTGTTTTTGTGGGAGCCTTCTGTGTGCAAATTGGTTGCATTTCTGACATTACAAAAGTAAGTGCATTTCAAAAGGACGCAGCTTTAAAGTACTTTGAGAAATTCACAGTTTGTGAAAGGGTCTATCCAAATGCAAGTCTTTCTTCTTATCTGTACAGAGGTAGGTTCTCTTTGTTCACAATGTTAGGCCCCAGATCAGGGTTTTCACTCCCTCTGTGGTGTGGGCATTGGTATTTCAGGCAGGGTTAAAGTGGCATTTGATCCTTTTATGATTTGGGACTGTGCATTCTGTCATGTGCTAAGGTGTCAATTTGACTAATCCATGGTGGAGAAGTTATTTCATTGAATCCCAGTTTCTGGTGCTGTACTAGTTTCTAGTTGGGCATATGTTGATGGAGAGTCTTTCATATAGCCTTATTCCCCATTCTGATGCCTTCCTGATTGACCTCCTACCTCTGTAAGCTTGGGGTCATTTAACTCTGCTACTGGTGAAATGCCCTGGAAGTTAAAGCCCAACATTCCCAGAATCATTGCAGCAGTTAAAAATTTTGTAAAACTGTACAAATTCCCTTTCATTCACCTGCGTTTTTAGAGTCAGGTTGACTGAAAGAATGGACCAGTTTTCTGTATTTAAGGATTTCTATTTATTCTAAATAAATAGATTCTGACTACAGGAAAACAGTTCTGAACTATTGACATTAACTCCTACTAGTTAAAACACTAACTCCCTTATGAAACGCCTGTTTACATAGAAATACAGACATGCACAGAAAAACATATTGGTCTTTGTGAAGAAGGGCCTAGGCCTGAAATGTCAGCTTTCCTGCTCCTCTGATGCTGCTTGGCCTGCTGTGTGCATCCAGGTCTACACCAGCATGCCCTCTTAAATCCAAGGGGTTCTCTTAGTGAGCCCAGAACTCAGGCATCATTGATACAAGTTCAACATTTGACCCCTTCTATGAGAATGGGTCCTTGTTATCTCTAAAACGTATTGGTGTTATGGGTGGAGGGGAAGACTGGGAATGTAGTTCAATGGTCCCTGACCACACGATCTTTTTGGCTGTCAAGACTTTCTGCTTCTCCACCTTCCTTCAATAGGTATCTTCACTTGTTTGTGGGAGGCACAGGGTGACTGTTTCACAACATACAAGTTATCTGACTTTTTGATTAAAGACCGCAGCTTCCAGTAACCGATAAAAGAAATCAACTGGTTTTCTTCAGGCTTGAGGTTGATTGATTGATTTGTTCACATGGATTGAGATACAGTGAAAAGTGTTGTTTTGAGTGCTCTACAGGCAGATCGTACCATACAAAGTACATCAGGGTAGAAGAACAGAGTGCAGAATGCAGTGTTACAGCCCCAGAGAAGGCGCAGGGAGAGAGATCTGAAATAACATTTGAAAGGTCCGTTCAAAAGCCTGTTAATAGAGGGGAAGAAGCTGTTCTGGAATCTATTCGTACGTGTATTCAAGATTTTATATATTCTGCCCAAGAGAAGAGGGTGGAGCAGAGTATTAGCAGGGTGTGGAGGCTCTTTGATCATCATGGTTGCTTTACTAAGACAGTGGAAAATGTAGATGGAGCCAATGGAAAGCTGGTTTGCCTGATGGCCTGAGCTGTGTTTACCACTCTTTGAACTTTCCTGTGGTCTTATGAAGAGCAAAAGTCATACCACACTGTGATGCATCCAGATAAGATGTTTTCTACAGTACATCTATAAAAATTAGCAAGAATCCTTGTGGACATAAAGAATTTCCTTAGCCTCCTGAAGAAGTAGAGAAGTTGTTGTGTATTCTTGATTATTAAGTGAACGTGGGTGGATTAGGATAGATTGTTAGTGATCATCACGTCCAAGGAACTTGACATTCTCAAACATCTCCAGCTGAGCACCATTGATGCAGACAGAGACATACCCTCCACTCCATTTCCCGAAGTTGATGACCAGCTCCTTCGTTTTGTTGACATTGATGGAGATATTGTTGTCTTTGCACCAGGCTGCTAAATTCTCAATTTCTTCCCCGTATTCTGTCTCATTGTTGCCTGAGATCTGATCAACAGTGGTGGGGTCATCAGAAAACTTGGAAATGGAGTTGCGGCAGAACTTGGCCACACAGTCGTGACTGTAGAAGGAGTTTAGTCGGGGGGGGGGGTGCTGAGTATATAGCCTTGTGGGGCATCGGTGTTGAGGATTATTGTGGAGGATGTGTTGTTGTCTATTCTTAGTGATTGTGGTCTATGGATCAGGAAATTGAGGATCCAGCTATGGAGGGAGTGGAGTAGGGGCGATGGGTGCTGGGGGGGTGGGCAGGGACGAGCAGTTGGTGGGTGAGGGAGGTGTGGGGAGCCAAGACTTAGGTCTTAGAGTTTGGGGATTATTTTCTGAGGAATTATGGTGCTGTAAGTGGAACTGTAGTCAATAAGTAGGAGCCTTATATAGGTATCTTTTTTATCTAGATGTTCCATAGACGAGTTAGAGCCAGTGAGATGGGCATTTGCTATGGACCTGTTATGTTAGTAGGCGAATTACAAAGGGTCAAGGCAGGCTGGGAGGCTGCAGTTGACATGAGCCATGACTAACCTCTTGAAGCGCTTTATAATTCTGGAGATCAGAGTCATCGGGCGGTAGACATTGGGGCTCATTAAGGTAGTAGAGGAGGTTTTTTTTACTGCAGAGGAGGAACCACTCCTTCCTTTCCTGAGGGCTAATAGTTTCTGATCCACACATTATACCCACAAGCTGTTCAGCTCCCTGGGATCCAATCACATAGCTGTTGACAGGCAGAAAGCCTTTGTCATTGTTAAAGGGTCACCATTCCCGTGATCAGTCAGCTGCCAGTTGCTGGCCGAATCTCCCCTTGTATCCCATCTCCAGCTCTTCTGCACCTACCTCCCCTATTGCTTAAACAAAAAGTAGGGTAAACAACACTTACAATGAGAGTCAAGTCACTTCCTCTCAATCTTTTCCACAATCATTGATTTTTAAAGCGGTCTTGTTCTCATTTCAGGCCACAATCAAAAATACAGGAAAATTAGAAAATACAGTCTTTGCAATATTCTACGTCACATCTTGTTGTGTTTGTTCATCATCCTTGTGCTTGCTGGCTTACACTGGCTCCAAATTAGCCAACAGCTCGATTTTAAAATTCTCATCCCACTTTTAAGTCTCTCTATGCCCTGACATTCCCGATTGCTTTAATGTTCACATTCCTTGCAATGTTTTCTGTAGACTGAAGTTAGTGGCTTCAGTTATACCCGTATTTAATTGGAGGGAAATTTTGCTGATCCACGTGCGTGTGTGTGTGTGTGTGTGTGTGTGTGTGTGTGTGTGTGTGTGTGTGTGTGTGTGTGTGTCTGTGTGTGTGCGTGTGTGTGAGTGCGTGTGTGTGCGTGTGTGTGTGTGTGTTTGTGTGTGTGTGCGTGTGTGGGGTGTGTGTGTGTGCGTGCGTGTGTGTGTGTGAGTGTGTGTATGTGAGTGTGTGTGTGTGTGTGTGTGTGTGTGTGTGTGTGTGTGTGTGTGTGTGTGGGCATGAGCATATGTGGTGTGTGTGTGTTCATGTCTGTATGCATGTGTGTGTCAAAGTGTGTGTGCGCATGCTAGCGTGCCTACATGTATGCATGTCAGTGTGCATGTGTGTGCGTGTCTGCATATATGTCTGTGCATGTGAGTGTGTGAATGAATGTGAGTGTGAGTGTATGTGTGTGAATGCGTGTGTCTTCAACAGGTATGTGCAAACTAACATTTTGGATAATATTGCTGAATGTGTTGATGAGAAGCACACGGGCCCAAAGATAGATTCCGCAGGATACCTGAGTGAGCAATGCAGAAGCAGGAAGTAAAACAAATGATTCTCTGGCTATGATTAGAGAGAAATGGAGTGAGCTGAGAACAGTTTCATCTGCTGGACTATGGTGGAGAGACAGTGGGGGAAGACATTATGGTCAAGGTTGCTAAAGGCTGTAGACAGGTCATCTTTCTAAATTCCAAAGTTCATTGGCTTATTCAACACTGTTGTTTCTCAGAAGGACTATGATCTTTGGCCAGGAATCAGCCTTCATTGTATCTCTGCCTTGAAGGCAATAGATTCTTCCTTTAGTCAGACAATCAGAACTGTGCACATCACTCTAGAAAACACAGGGAAGTTCCCAGAGAAAGTAGAGGAACAGCATGTCCTCTCAAACCAAAGGGATTTTCTCAGCGAGCCCAGAACTCCGGCAAAATTGGTACAAGTTCCACATTTGACCCCTTCTATGAGAATGGGTACTTCTCGACCACATCCCTGATTGACCCAGGTTTAATGGCCAGCCCCTGATCTGGACTCCCTCTAAACATAGGGAGTAGTTTCTTTTTCCTGATCTAATGGAAGGGTGGGTCTCCAGGTTAATCACTGCATCCCTCACCCACCATCTATACTCAAAGAGACAGCTTAAGTGATTGTGGAGGGAATTCTCTGTTTTTAGACAGACTTCTGATCCTCATTGCTCTGTTCTGCTTGGAAGGGAGGTTGCATAGATGCTGGACAAGAGCAGCATTACTCAGCCGTGCTCCCTTCCTTGGATGGATAAGCACCTAAAACTGACTCTCAGCAGTGACACACGACAAACAGGGCCGCAGGATGGTTGCCATGGATGCTGTCTCGGTAGCGGCTGGAGGCTTCAGTGGAGAAAGGAAGAAAAAGAGTTTAAAAAAGAGTTGCCTGTGGCAAGTAATAAATTCCACATCAGAACTATACATTCACAAGTGCTCTAAATCACATTTTATTGTCAAATGTCATCCATTCTCTTCTCAGTTACAACAAATTGACAATGTCACAGGTTCAGGCTTCACTGCAGCCTGTTGACATCATTCAGTGGAATGGTTCCAACACAAAGAGGGGGAGTGCTATAATGTGGTAATGGAATCAGGAATTTGAACCTTGGAGCTTTGAGTTTTAATAAGGGGCTGATGAGCTGTCACAGTTTAAAACGAGCTTTGCTTATTGGAGAAGCTTTGTGCCAGGCAAGGATTTAAGTGCATTGCTTTCAGGATAAGCTCTGTTTGGGAAAGACGATATATATCTGCTAAGAGGACACTTGTTTTCAAATGTTTTTGAACTAAATTTCTTCTCAGAGATAGTTATGATATTAAACAGGGAGCCAGGGATTGTTTTAATTTAGGACCTACTGCATTTTTTCAGCTATGTTTAAAAAAACACAGCCTGCAGATGAATTACTTTGGAAGTGCAGTAACTGTTGGTTTGCAGGCAAACGCAGTAAAGCAACAATGAGAGGAAAACAAAACAGTTAATATGATTTTCAAGATGGTTGTTCAACAATAATGTGGGCATGGGCTAAGGAAGAAAATGAAGTGAAGAGAGAAAGAAAGAGAAAGCTCAAAAGACAGGGGTGAAAGCAGAAGTGTGAAAGTAAAAACGATTGAGAGAAAGAAAAAGAGAAGGAAGTAAAGCCAGTTCTGAGGAAGGGTCACTGGACCTGAAACATAAACTCTGATTTCTCTCCACAGATGCTGCCGGGCCTGCTGTGCTTTTCCAGCAACTTCTGTTTTTGTCTCTGATTTCCAGCTTCTGCAATTGTTTCAGATTTTATTTAGGAAATAAAGCCATTTCGTTTCACCCTTTCAGGGCATTAGAAAACACTTAAAACCAGCGAAGGAAGGCAATGTTGTAAGATGCAAAAGCTAACCAGCAATTTATGCACAGCCAGCTCTCACAAACAGCAACAACATCATGACAGGTAACCTTTATCAGTTTGCTGATAGATAAATATCAGCCAGGACACTGCGGATAACAAACAATTATACTTCAAATTCGTGTGGGGAGAAGCCACTCTGGCCCAGTTGAGAGGGAATTATGATTCATCTGAAAGATGCAGCCCGCCCTCAGTACTGCACAGAAGTGATAAACTCTGGATGGAGGATTCTGAATTAGATTCAGAACATCTACCTCAGTCAGATCATTGCTTGTGGCGTTGTGCGCTTACTCTTAAAACTACCCAGTCTATTTCAAATTACACATGAAGGTTAATAGATCTCAGACGTTTGGGCCATGGACTAAGCTAACTGTTTCATTCTGCTGTTATGCAGTAACAACACGAGTAATATTTTCCATGCACAGGATGTTGCAGTCAAACCAAAATGTTTTCCTCCCTGTCACAGTGCACAGAATTGAAAAATGCACTGTATTAATTTCAGTGCCAATGTGCTGAAGGGTATCTTGGATATCGGTTCCAATAACTGGCAATCATGTCTTGTATTATGTCCCTTTGGCTACTTGCAACAGGTAGAGCACTGGCCATACGCAATCAACTCATGATTTCAGAATTCAGCTGGTAATCTCTCGTGCTAGCCACGGTGTTACAACTGGACAGCACTTGCTGAGTAATCTGCGTATACTGGGAAATACCCGAGCAGTCCACCTAGGATTCTCAGTTGGGTTCACACTGGCTCATTACCTGGAAAGTAAATAGATTCAGATTCAGGGCCTTGGCCACTGCTGGTAAAAGGGGACTTTCTGAAATTCCTTCCTGAGGTGAAATCTTCGCTGGCTGGGTCACCATTTATTGCCCATTCCTAATTGCTTTTGAGAAGATTGTAGTAAGCTGTCTTCTTGACCAACTGCAGTCTATGTGCTGTGGGTAGACCCACAATGCCTTTAAGGAGGGAATTCCAGGATTATGACCCAGTGACATGGAAGGAACAGTGATATATTTCTAAGGCAGGATGGTGAGAGGCTTGCGGAAGGTGGTTTTCCCATGTATCTTCCACCCTTGTCCTTCGAGATGGAAGTGTTTAATATTTATTATTCATTAATGGGATGTGGGCATCACTGACTAGGCAGCATTTATTGCCCATCCCTAATTGCCCAGAGGGCAGTTCAAAGTTAACTGTATTGTTGTGGATCCGGAGTCACATGTAGGCCAGACCAGGTAAGGGTGGCAGTTTCCTTCCCTAAAGGACAATAATGAACAAGATGGGCTTTTCCCTCCAATCAACAATGGTTCACAGTCATCATTAGATTGTTACTTCCAGATATTTATTGAATTCAAACTCCGCCATCTGCCATGGTAGGATTCGAACCAGGGTCTCTGGCTTAACAATCCCGCAATAATACCACTAGGCCTTCGCCTCCAAATTGTGAGTTTGGAACATGCTGTTGGAAGAGCTTTGGTGAATATCTGGAACACATCAGTGTGGCTGAGGAACAGTGCTAGAGGGAGTGGATGTGTTGCCAATCTTGTGGGACACTTGTCCTGGTTGATGTCAAAGTTCTTGAGTGTTATGAGAACTGTACTCAACCAGGCAAGTGGGGAGTATTCCATCATACTCCTGACTTGTGCCCTGTAGATGGTGGACAGGCCCTGGGGAGTCTGGACCTTATCTACTCACTGAAGGATTCCTAGCGTCTGACCTGATCTTGTAGTTAATCAATTTGCATGGCAAGTCCAGTTCAGTTCCTGGTCAATTGTATGCTTCTGAATTCTGACAGCAGGGGAGTTCAGTGATGCGTGAAGTATAGTGGGTAAGGCAGACCAACTTGAGGCTTGGATTAGTACCCGGGAGTATGATGTTACTGCTATTACTGAGACTTGGTTGAGGGAAGGGCAAGATTGGCAACTAAATATCCCAGGATGTAGATGCTTCAGGCGGGATAGAGAGGGAGGTAAAAGGGGTGGAGGAGTTGCATGCCTGGTCAAAGAGGATATCACAGCCGTACTGAAGGAGGGCACTGTGGAGGACTCGAGCTGTGAGGCAACATGGACAGACCACAGAAATAGGAAGGGTGCAGTAACAATGTTGGGGTTGGAGAATGTGGATTGGGGCAGCTGCTTGAGAGTAAATCCACATTTGATATGTGGGAGTCTTTTAAAGAGAGGTTGATTAGCATGCAGGAAAGACATGTCCCTGTGAAAATGAGGGATAGAAAGGGCAAGATGAGGGAACTATGGATGACAGGTGAAATTGTGAGACTAGCGAAGAGAAAAAAGGAAGCATACATAGGGTCTAGGCGACTGAAAGCAGACGAAGCTTTGGAAGAATATCGGGAAAGTAGGGTCAATTTGAAATGAGGAATTAAGAGGGCCATGAAATATCTTTAGCAAACAGGGTTAAGGGTAATCCAAAAGCCTTTTATTCATATATAAGGAGCAAGAAAGTGACTAGAGAAAGACAAAGGAGGGAAGTTATGCGAGGAGTCAGAGAAAATGAGTGAGATTCTTAATGAATACCTTGCTTTGGTATTCACTGAGGAGAGGGACATGCTGGATGTTGAGGTTAGGGATAGATGTTTGATTACTCTAGGTTATGTCAGCATAAGGAGGAGGGAAGTGTTGGGTATTCTAAAAGGTATTAGGGTGGACAAGTCCCCAGGCCCAGGTGGGATCTATCCCAGGTAACTAAGGGAAGTAAGAGAGGAAATAGCTGGGGCCTTAACAGATATTTTTGCAGATCCTTAAACATGGATGATGTCCCGGAGGACTGGAGAATTGCTAATGTTGTCTCCTTGTTTAAGAAGGGTAGCAAGGATAATCCAGGTAATTATAGACTGGTGAGCCTAACGTCAGTGGTGGGGAAGCTGCTGGAGAAGATACTGAGGGATAGGATCTATTTACATTTGGAAGAAAATAGGCTTATCAGTGATAGGCAACACGGTTTTGTTCAGGGAAGGTCATGTTTTACCAACTTGATAGAATTCTTTGAGGAAGTGACAAAGTTGATAGATGAGGGAAGGGCTGTGGATGTCATATACATGGACTTCAGTAAGAGGTTTGATAAGGTTCCCCGTGGCTGGCTGATGGAGAAAGTGAAGTCACACGGGGTCCAGGGTGTGCTAGCTAGATGGATAGAGAACTGGCTAGGCAACAGGAGACAGAGAGTTATAGTGGAAGGGAGTTTCTCAAAATGGAGACCTGTGACCAGTGGTGTTCCACAGGGATCTGTGCTGGGACCACTGTTGTTTGTGATATACGTAAATGATTTGGAAGAAGGTGTAGGTGGTCTGATCAGCAAGTTTGCAGATGACACTAAGATTGGTGGAGTGGTAGGTAGTGAAGGGGACTATTGAGGAATGTAGCAGAATGTCGATAGATTGGAGAGTTGGGCGGAGAAGTGGCAGATGGAGTTCAATCCAGGCAAATGCGAGGTGATGCATTTTGGAATATCTAATTCATGAGCGAACAATACGGTAAATGGAAAAGTCCTGGGGAAAATTGATGTACAGAGAGATCTGGGTGTTCAGGTCCATTGTTTCCTGAAGGTGGCAACGCAGGTCAACAGGGTGGTCAGGAAGGCATATGGCATGTTTTCCTTCATTGGACGGGGTATTGAGTACAAGAGTTGGCAGGTCATGTTGCAGTTGTATAGGATTTTGGTTTGGCCAAATTTGGAGTACTGTGTACAGTTCTGGTTGCCACATTACCAAAAGGATGTAGATGCTTTGGAGAGGGTGCAGAGGATGTTCTCCAGGATGTTGCCTGGTATGGAGGGCGCTAGCTATGAAGAGAGGTTGAGTGGATTAAGATTATTTTCATTAGAAAGACAGAGGTTGAGGGGGGACCTGATTGAGGTCTACAAAATCATGAGGCATTGACAGGGTGGATAGCAAGAAGCTTTTCCCCAGAGTCGGGGACTCAATTACTAGGGGTGATGATTTCAAGGTGAGGGGGAAACGTTTAAGGGAGATATGTGCAGAAAGTTTTTTGCGGAGAGGGTGGTGGGTGCCTGGAACATGTTGCCAGCGCAGGTGGTAGAGGCAGGCATGATAGCGTCATTTAAGATGTATCTAGGCAGATACATGAATGGGCAGGGAGCAGAGGCATGCAGATCCTTGGAAAATAGGCGACAGGATTAGATAGAGGATCTGGATCGCCACAGGCTTGGAGGGCCGACAGGCCTGTTCCAGTGCTCTAATTATCTTTGTTCTTTGTTACACTGTTGAATAAGAATTGAATTGAATTGAATCATTTATTGGCTTGATTTCTCAATATAAAATATGGAGAAAAGTTTATACTGTCTCCATGCATTAGCATCATTCTCATTAATATAAAATAAAATAAAAAGTAAAGAAAGAAAGGTTAAAGGGAGTCCAAAGTTTCCTCCTCCACCAGAACCTGTTCCAGGCTACACCACACCATGCCAGTCCAGAGCCTATTCTGAGCTACACCACACCATGCCAGTCCAGAACCTGTTCCAGGTTACACCACACCATGCCAGTCCAGAACCTGTTCCAGGCTATGCCACACCATGCCAGTCCAGAACCTGTTCCAGGTTACACCACACCATGCCAGTCCAGAACCTGTTCCAGGCTACACCAGACCATGCCAGTCCAGAGCCTGTTCCAGGTTACACCACACCATGCCAGTCCAGAACCTGTTCCAGGCTACACCAGATCATACCAGTACAGAACCTGTTCCAGGCTACACCAGGCCATACCGTGCCTAAGAGTGTTGCTCTGGGCTTCACAGGCCGGCCAACTCTGTGCTCACCCTGCGTCTGAAGACACTGCTGCTGCAGACCCCAGCGAAGTCTCTGTCCTGCCAAAGGCCTCTCTTTAGAAGGTAAGTTGAAGCAAAAACTGAAAAAAAAAACTGAGGAAAAAGGGGGATGAAAGGAAAAGGAAAAAAACAGACAAAGAGGTCAAGCCCAGGTACAGGACCCCAGACACTACCTACCCAGCCATCGCCATCTTGCTGTTGTGAAGGGTTGATGGGCAGTTTCTGTCTTTTTGGAGATGGTTATTGCTTGGCACTGGTGTACAATACATGAACTTGCCACTTCTCAGCCCAAATTTAGTTGTTGTCCAGGTCTGTCTGCATTTGAACACTGAATGTTCCAGTGTCCTAGAAGTCACGAATAGTGCTGAGCATAGTACTGTCATCAGCGAGCATCCCACTTCTGACCTTATGATGGAGAGAATGTCCTTGATGAAGCAACTGAAGATGGTTGGGCCTAGGACACTATCCTGAGGAACTCCTGCAGAGATGCCCTGGAGCCGAGATAAATGATCTCCAACAAACACAGCCACCATCCTTTCTGCCAGGCATTATTCTAACCAGCAAAGAGCTTCCCTCTGATTCACACTGATTCGAGTTTCTTGGTTTGGTCAAAGTAGCATTGATATCAAAGGCAGTCATATTCACCTTCCCTGTGGAATTCAGCTCTATTGTCTATGAATGAACCAAGACTTTAATGAGGTCAGGAGTTGAGTGGCCCTGATGGAAATTAAAATGAGTGCCGTTGAGCAGATTAGTGCAAAGTCTAGCCATTGAGACATTTTGTTTAAATAAAAGCATGGGGACAATTGGTCTCTGTCGTCTTCTTTATGACAACAATTCAACCAATCAGTGCTGCTTTCTAATGCTGTATAAGTCATGGCTCCATTTGAAAATTGGCATTCTTGCATCTGTCCTGATAAACGTCAGACAGAAAATTTTGATCGACTATCTCTTTTTCCACCAAAGTCTAAGCTCTGTACTTTCTAAAATGTTTGCTGTAAGGAATGTTGGTTTGTAAATGTGGAATGTAGGTAAATTATCACCAATATAATAATCACTATATGCAGAATTAATGCATAGATTTATTATGGAGCAGATAAAATCCCCTCAAACCATCCCATGAAGATAGCATAGACCCGAGCTTTTATATTATTTGGAGGCAAGTGTGAGGCGTTGCATTCTAGATGAGATTTGATTGCTAAAACTACCAGGCTTTAAGCAAAATGTACTCTTTTCTTACAGTTTGCTAATTCTACAGTTAAAATACAAACAAAAGAATAAGAATTAGGATAAATGTAACTGTATCAAAATACTTAACAAAATAATATATATTTTAACAGCTACTCATCAACTGTCCCAATATAGCAGAATCCCATGAACACACCCTTGGCAAAGGCTAACTCAGCGAATCAGATTTCCCTCACTTGCAATCTCCTCCAGCCCAGGAGAAAGGAACACTGACAAAATGAATCAAGCAGCAGAGAGAGAACTCAAAGTTGCAGCAGTAGAAATAGAGCTGTATCTAGCAGCTTCAACTCCAAAACCCCAAATCCCATGATTTAAAAGCAAGACTAAAACCCTGTGTTTGTGTAAGCCTCACTCCATCTACTCATGTTCCTTTTGTCTAATTATTTTTTTGAAAACCCAAAGCCATTTACTCTGCTTCCCATGGAGCAGACAGCTGGGCGCTAGGTTTTCAATACCCCTTTTCAAGAGAAACGGGGGATCAGAACAAATCCCTTTCATAGGCACGTACTGTCACAAATAACAAATGAATATTGATGATATTATTGAGCACTCGCTATATTCCTCTGTTAAAATATCCAATCAAGGAAGACTATCTGAAAGTACGAAAAAGCTATTTGACTAGTTTTTTTTTGCTGTAGCAAAGGCAAAATCATAGAATTATAAAATAGGAGACGTCCATTTGTAAGAGTTATTCAATTAATTCCACACCCCTACTCATTTACTAAGGTCCAACAAATGTTGTGTCTTTCAAATAATTATCTAATTTCCTCCTGAAGGATGAATCTGCTTGCATCAAATTTTCAGACAGTTCAGTCCAAAATTGAAAAAGAAATTTCTCCACATTGTCACCTCATATGGTTTCTCTGTGTCCTCCTGTTACCAACCCTTCATCCAGTTTCTTCCCATTTATTCCAATATGATATAGAAAATAGGAAGGGGCTCGGCCATGGAGCTGGATTTACCATTCCACGGGATCCTGGCTGATTTGACTTTCCTCACATCCATTTTCGTGTCATTTCCCTCTAACCCTTGATTCCCTGATTGATCAAGAATCTACCGAATGAAGCCTTAAAAAATACACAAGGACTCTTGCCCCATCATTTTCTGCAGAAAAGAGTTTCGAAAACTCATAACCCACTGAGACAGAACACATCTCCTCATCTCAGTTTCAACTTAGTGACCCGTTCTGAAGACCCTTGGCAAATTCAAGCACCTCGGCTTTGAAAGAGTTAATTCTTTTGTTTCCTGGAATTTTTTGAGTAACAAGTGGTAGAAATGGAGCAACAAACTGGAAGCAACTCCTGGCCAAGTTTTCATTTGACCCCACAATGTTTGTCCTCCGAGATTTAACTGACCAGTTGGGAGGAAAAAAGACATCTTGATTGGCTAGAGGAGATTTTTCCGTGAAGGGAGATTGAAACATCAAAATTATTACTTCCTGGTCAGTATGTTAACTTTCGTGCTGTTTTTTTCAGTTACTGACACATTTCATTTGAGCCAAAGGAGTGATAGATGACATTTGAAGTGAAAGAGGAAATGAGGGCATCCAGGGTCTTGCCTTAACACCAAGTGAGAGCCTGGGAATGAAAGCAGCCATAAATTATTGGTGTCCTTAAAGTCTCACTCACTTTCCCCTCTGTGTGTCTAAGGGATACACTCTACATTTTTACCCCTCTCTTTAAGTGCAACAAAGACTGTGTGATGCTTTAAGGGACTTGTGTGGGAGGAGAGACGCTGTTTATGAATCAGAATGTTGTGGATTCAATTCCATACACCGACTTACAAAATTGGAGTTATGCTGTCAGAGGTGTGATCTTTCAGATGTTAAATTGGGGGCCCTGTTTACTGCCTCGGGTGGGCAATAAATAGATCTTGTGGTACTAGTTGAAAATGAAGGTGGATTATTCCACATGGGCTGACCGTGTTTGTCCCTCAACCAATATCACTTCGTTTCTGCTCCTTTATTATTACTTTACTGTTTTTAGGGGCTTTGCTATGCTCCAATTTGGTGATGTCTCCTAGAACACAAAAATAACTGCAGTACAAAGTGAGGGGCTGGATGAACACAGCAGGCCAAGCAGCATCTTAGGAGCACAAAAGCTGACGTTTCAGACCTAGACCCTTCATCGGAAAATTCTCCATAGTGTTCGAGGATGTGGGTGGGTTAGCCATGAGAAACGTAGGACTACAGGGGTAGGAAGTGGGCATGGTCTGGGTGAGTTGCTCTTCAGTGGTTTAGAGAGTGTCAATTGGGCCAAATGGCCTGTTTCTACACTGTAGGGATTCTATTCTAACTCTGCAACTACCTGTTTTAGATGTGATGGAGGTGCCAGTGTTGCACTGGGGTGGGCAAGGTCAAAAAAATCACACCACACCGGGTTGTAGCCCAACAGATTTATTTTAAGACACAAGCTTTCAGACCCTCGCTCCTTCTTCCGGTGTCAGTGAGAGAGGAGGCATCAGACACAGAATCTATGAACAAAAGATCAAATGGTCAGAGAATTGATGCAAATGTGTTGAACCAACTTAAGATGGCTGTTAAATCTTTAACCGGTTAGAAAGGGTAACACGCAAATTCCAGGATATCTTTCAAATCACAGCCTGAGATAACTAGAGGGTCTATCAGTATACCAGAGGTGACATCTCAGGGCAGACAATGCATTTTAAGAGCGAGGCCTTGCTTAGAATCTGGCTGTGTATTCACTTGGAGTCAGACTTTTATTTCTGAAGTGGGAATTTATAAAATGCTACGTTGAGTATCTACAAATTGTGCGCTTTTTGAATGAAATAAAATGTACCTACTATTACAAATCTGCAAATGCAATTCACCCCATAGACTTATGTGTGTGTGCATGCATGTGTGTGTGTTTGTGAGTGTGTGTGTGTTTGTGTGTGTGTGTGGATGAGTGTGTGTGTGAGTGTGTGTGATGTTTGAGTGTGTGTGTGTGTGAGTGTGTGTGATGTTTGAGTGTGTGTGAGAGTGTGTGTGTGTGCACGTGTATGTGTGTATGTGAGTGTGTGTGTGTGAGTGTGTGTGTGTGAGTGTATAGTGTGTGTGTGAGTGTGTGTGACTGTGTGTGTGAGTGTGTGTGTGTGTGAGTGAGTGAGTGTGTGTGAGTGTATAGTGTGTGTGTGTGTAGTGTGTGTGTGTGTGTGTGTGTGTGTGTGTGTGTGTGTGTGTGTGTGAGTGTGAGTGTGTGTGTGAGTGTGTGTGTGTGTGAGTGTGAGTGTGTGTGTGTGTGAGTGTGAGTGCAAGTGTGAGTGTGTGTGAGTGTGAGTGCGACTGCAAGTGTGAGTGTGAGTGTGTGTGAGTGTATAGTGTGGTGGGGGTTACCTGTCGTAGGACATGAATCCAAGATTCCGGTTGAGGCCGCCCTCACGGGGACCGAACATGCCTCTCAGCTCCTGCTTGGTGACTCTGTGTTGACGTAAACCCCAAAGCCCACTTTGGAAAACGTTTACCCCAAGATCCGAGACTGAAAGTCTTTGATCACTGAGGTGTTTTAGATTTATTTATTGATCACATGTACAATGTATAGGAATTCATAAGGACAGTGAAAAGTGCAACAAGTCACCATTCACTGGTGCCCACTTGGTTATAAAAACCAGAAATAAAAGATTTAATAGAACCAAAGGTAAGCAAGAGAAAAACAATCCAGATCGCAGAATCTCAAGTCTCAACACCACAATATTGCATGGGTCACCCTGATCGCTAGAGTGCCATCACTGCCTCACCAGCCCTGCTCTCACCCCCCACTGCCCCCTCACCAACCCTGCTCTTACCCCCCACTGCCCCCTCACCAACCCTGCTCTCACCCCCCACTGCCCCCTCACCAGTCCTGCTCTCACCCCCACTGCCCCCTCACCAACCCTGCTCTTACCCCCCACTGCCCCCTCACCAACCCTGCTCTTACCCCCCACTGCCCCCTCACCAACCCTGCTCTTACCCCCCACTGCCCCCTCACCAGCCTTGCTCTCACCGCCCACTGCCCCCTCACCAGCCCTGCGCTCACTGCCACTACCCTCTCACTAGCCCCACTCTTACCCCCCACTGCCCCTTCACCAGCCCTTCTCTCACCGCCCACTGCCCCCTCACCAGCCCTGCTCTCACCGCCCACTGCCCACTCACCAGCACTGCTCTCACTGCCACTACCCTCTCACTAGCCCCACTCTTACCCCCCACTGCCCCTTCACCGTCCCTGCTCTCACCGCCCACTACCCCCTCACCAACCCCACTCTCACCGCCCACTACCCCCTCACCGGCCTATAGGGGTGGCCTTATAGAGATTTATAAGACCATGAGGGACATAGATATGTTGAATAACCAAGGTCTTTTCCCCAGGGTAGGGGAGCCCAAAACTAGAGGGGAAAGGCTTAAACTGAGATTTAAAATGGACCTGAGGGGCAACTTTTTCATGCAGAAGGTGGTGTGTGTGTACGGAACAAACTGCCAGAGGAAGTGGTGGATTCTGGTACAATTACAATATTCAAAAGGCATCTGATGGGTACATGAGTAGGAAAGGTTTAGATAGAAATGGGCCAAAAGCTGGCAAATGGGACTAGATCAGTTTAGGGTATCTGGTTGGCATGGGCATGTTGCGTGGAAGGTTCTGTTTCGGTGCTGCACAGCTCTATAACTCTGCTGTTAGCATTACTCTTCATCACAAACCTGCCGCTCCAGCTAAATAACGTTCTTCTCTCTGATAGCAATTATATTAAACTCATTTCTCTCTGCTTGTGCCACCACTGCAAGAGGTGCTGCATACACTCACTTTGTTTCTTATTATTTCTTGCATGGGCCCTGTTCAATGTATTATTACCTTTTAACTCTGTCCCTTCTTGGGACACTCTTTGTCTTTGTGCAAACCACAACATTGTTCTATTATCCATAATCTACATGAAAAATGAAAATACTCTCGATGTAAAATTCAATGATTCATTCTGTTGCCTCAGAGGAGACGTCTGTCTCCTGTTTCTTTTGCCCTCACTCTTCCTTCAATTATTGTCCAAAAATTGCTTCCGTTCCAGGTAATAATTCATAGACATCAAGATAATTTTGAATTTTTACTTGCCCTTTTACTTCTTATTTGTTTTGCTGAAGTGTGAGTGACAAGAATCCACCTCTGATGCAAACCCTTCCTCTACTGACCCCTTCTCCTGCCTCCAACACCCCCCCTCCTCCTGGACACCACCCAAGGCCTCCTACCCTCCCTCGACCTCTTCATCTTCAACTGCCGTCGAGACATCAACTGCCTCAACTTCTCCACCCCTCTCACCCTCTCCCCCGCAGAACGGGCAGCCCTCCTCTCCCTCCGCTCCAATCCCAACTTCACCATCAAACCCGCAGACAAGGGAGGCGTAGTGGTAGTATGGCGCACTGAAATTTACTTTGCTGAGGCCAGACACCAGCTCTCTGAAACCTTCTCCTACAGCCCCCTTAATCATGATCCCACTCCTGACCACCAAAACATCATCTCCCAGACCAATCACAACCTCAGGTGACCTCCCACCCACAGCTTCCAACCTCATCGTTCCCCAACCATGCACCGCCTGCTTCTGTCTCCTTCCCAAAATCCACAAACCTGCCTGCCCTGGTCGACCCATTGTCTCCACCTGGTCCTGCCCCACTGAACTTATCTCAACTTATCTTTCCATTTTCTCCTCCTTGGTCCAGGAACTCCCTACCTATGTCCGTGACACCACCCACACCCTCCACCTCCTTCAGAACTTCCAATTCCCCGGTCCCCAACACCTCATTTTCAGCATGGACGTCTAGTACCTATACACCTGCATCCCCCTACAGATGGCCTCAAGGCCCTCTGCTTCTTCCTGTCCCCAGGCCCGACCATTCCCCTCCACCGACACCCTCATCCGCCTAGCCGATCTTATCCTCACCCTCAACAACTTCTCTTTCAATTCCTCCCACTTCCTACACACAAAGGGCGTGGTCATGGGTACCCACATGGGCTCAAGCTATGCCTGCTTCTTTGTAGGTTATGTGGAACAGCCCCTCTTCCGCACCTACACTGGCCCTAAAGCCCACCTCTTCCTCCGTTACATTGATGACTATATCGGCACTGCCTCGTGCTCCCACGAGGAGCTCGAACAGTTCATCCACTTCATCAACACCTTCCACCCCAACCTCAAGTCCATCTGGACCATCTCTGATACTTACCTCCCCTTCCTGGACCTGTCTGTTTCCATCTTATGCAACCACCTAGAAACCGATAACCATTTCAAGACACCGATTCCCACAGCTACCTGGAATACACCTCCTCCCACCCACCTTCCTGTAAAAATTCCATCCCCTATTCCCAATTCCTTCGCCTCCGCCGCATCTGCTCTCAGGTTGAGGCATTCCACTCCCATACACCCCAGATGTCCTCATTTTTCAAGGACCGCAACTTCCCACTCTCAGTGGTTGAGAACGCCCTCCACCGCATTTCCTGCAATTCCCACAACTCATCCCTCATAACCCCTCCCCGCAATAACAACAAAAACAGAATTCCCCTTGTCCTCAGCTACCACCCCACCAACCTCCGGATCCAATGTATCATCCTCCGACACTTCCACCATCTACAATCCAACCCCACCACCAAGGATATTTTTCCCTCCCCACCCTTATCCGCTTTCCGGAGATACCACTCTCTCCGCGACTCCCTTGTCTGCTCCACACTGCCCTCCAGCCCCACCACACCCGGCACCTTCCCCTGCAACCGCAGGAAATGCTAAACTTGCCCCCACACCTCCTCCCTCACCCCCATCCCAGGCCCCAAGATGACTTTCCACATCAAACAGAGGTTCACCTGCACATCTGCTAATGGGGTATATACTGCATCCACTGTACCCGGTGTGGCTTCCTCTACATTGGGGAAACCAAGCGGAGGCTTGGGGACCGCTTTGCAGAATACCTCCGCTCGGTTCACACCAGACAACTGCACCTCCCAGTTGCAAACCATTTCAACTCCCCCTCCCATTCCTCAGACGGCATGTCCATCCTGGGCCTCCTGCAGTGCCACAATGATGCCACCCGAAGGTTGCAGGAACAGCACCTCATATTCCGCTTGGGAACACTGCAGCCCAATGATATCAATATGGACTACGCAAGCTTCAAAATCTACCCTCCCCTAACCGCACCGTAAAACCTGCCCAGATTTTCCCCGCCTCCCTAACCTGTGTATCCTTTCTCCCACCTATCCCCTCCTCCCACCTCAAACCCCACCCCCACCTCCTACCTACCAGCCTCATCCCCGCCCTCTTGACCTGCCTGTCTTCCACGGACTGACCTATCCCCTCCCTAACTCCCCACCTACACTCACTTTTACTGGCTGCATGCCCGCCTCCTTGATCTGTCTGTCTCCTCTTCACCTATCTGCTCCTTTATCCATCTTCTACTGGCCTCCCCCTCTCTCCCTATTTATTTCAGAATCCCGTTCCTCTCCCCCATTTCTGAAGAAGGGTCTGGACCTGAAACATCAGCCTTCCTGCTCCTCTGATGCTGCTTGGCCTGCTGTGTTCATCCAGCTCTACACCTTGTTATCACACCTCTGATGCAATGTTGTTTAAACTTGAAGGGTTCCCGTGACTGTATGCTCATAACACTTAGGAGGTGTAAACTTAAATTGCTGCCCAACCAAAGCAATAACAAGGAGACAATCTATTCTCATTTGATATCTACAAACTTGAACATTCTGGCGAGTTTTGAGAAGATTTGTAGCTCAGGTTGAGTTTCTGGGTGTGAGTTTGCTAGCTGAGCTGGAAGATTAGTTTTCAGACGTTTCGTCACCATTCTAGGTAACATCATCAGTGAGCCTCCGACGAAGCGCTGGTGTTATGTCCCGCTTTCTATTTATCTGGTTAGGTCTCCTTGGGTTGGTGTTGTCATTTCCTGCGTTGGTGATGTCATTTCCTGTTCTTTTTCTCAGGGGATGACAAAACGACATGACCCACTATCACTCGTATCCTTACATACAGATGAGGAAGGACACCACTTTGATTGGGACAACACATCCATCCAAGGACAAGCCAAACAGAGACATGCACGAGAATTCCTAGAAGCATGGCATTCCAACCGGAACTCCATCAACAAACACATTGATTTGGAGCCAATCTACCATCCCCTGAGAAAAAGAACAGGAAATGACATCACCAACACAGGAAATGACATCACCAACCCAAGGAAACCTAACCAGATAAATAGAAAGCGGGACATAACACCAGCCCTTTGTTGGAGGCTCACTGATGATGTTACCTAGAATGGTGACGAAACGTCTGAAAACTAACCTTCCAGCTCAGTGAGCAAACTCACATCCATGAACATACTGGCCAAGGTCAGTGGCCAGCGGTGTCTAGGCAAAAAAAAAATCATAAGAAATAGGAGAATGAGTGGACCATATGGTTCCTCAAGGCTGCTCCATAGTTCAAGAAGGTCATAGGTAATCTCACAATTCGTCTACATTTATTGGCCTTGGTCCCATATCTCTTTGATTCCTTAGTGCCCCAAAATCTCAGTCTTGAATATATGCACAAGATGAACATCCACAGTTCTCTGGTGTGAGAAATTATGAAGACGGTCAGGACTTTGAGTGAAGAAATTACTCTTCATCCCAGTCCAAGTGTGTTCATGCATAAGGAGAGTGACAAAGACTTTCTGCAATCACACATGACTTTGGTAAGGCCCGACTCAAGGTGATATGCATAGCTTTGATTCTTTTGCTGAAAGAAGCATAGGCTTGCTTTACAATGGGAGCAGTAAAACATCACTACATTGATTCTTGGGAACAGTGGGTTGGTATATGAGGGGAGATCTAATTAATTATCTCTGTTCTCTATGAAGTTTCTCAAATTGAATGACAATCTAGGGAAAACAACGGCTTCTGCCACATTTAAGGATGGGCTCAGCAGGCCACATACCATCCCGACTTATACATAAGTCTGTTGTTCTTTCATTGCCACTCATTCAATATCCTGACCATATGCCTCATAACATCCTGGCAGCACATCTTCATCGAATAGAATGCAAAACTTCAAGAAGCTGCTCACCACATGTTTAGCTAGGGATCGGCCGTACAGTTGGGTCTTGCAAGAGATTTGATTTATTGTAGCCACATGTTCCTAAGTACAGTGAAAAGTTTTGTTTTGCGAGAAGTACAGGCAGATCAGAGCAAGGCATGCTTAGACAGGGCAAGGCATGCAGGTTACTCTGCACAAGACGTGCTCAAAGCAAGATCAACGTTATTTGAAGTTCGAGAGGTCCATTCAGCAGCCTAATAACAGCAGGGAAGAAGCTGCTCTTGAACCTGTTGGTGTGTGTATTTGAGTTTCTGCATCTTCTGTCTGATGGAATAGGTCATAGCAGACTACCCAGATGCCAAGAATGAATTCTAAAATAATAATCCTAAGGGGAAAAGAAACTTAGGAGGATTGGATTCCAGCCCAGTACAATTAATGACTATAATACTGCGCCCTTTGTGTCAGCTGGGGAGATGTTTTGGAAGTGTACCCTTCCACAAGCAGGGAATGATATGGGGCAGAAGGAGGCCATTCATTCCATTGTTTGAAAGAGATGTCCAATTAAACACAGCCCCAAATTTTCCTCAATAGATCTGCAAATGACTCCTCTGTGTTACAATAGTGGTAAATGTGGACAATTGGATTTTAGTTTCCACTGTCTAATTGCTATACTTGAGACTTTTCACGGACTGATTTTATTTTCATTCAGACAAAAACATGTATCTAAACCGGTTGCAGTATGAAATTGAGCACAGATTAAAGCAAGACTTGTGAGACATGCTCGGGATAAACTAAATAGTCTATACTGTAATGACACTTTTAAGCTAATGGGATTGCACTGTGCAACGGAGTCAGCATTCAGAACTTCGCATCTCCAATTTAGTTCACACATGTATGATAACTTTGCAGATTGAGATATAGAACTCTCTCAGAGATAGTAAGAACTGCTGATGCTTGAGTCAGAGATAATAAAGTGTGGAGCTGGAAGCACATAGCAGGCCAGGTAGCATCGAGGAGCAGGGAAGCTGGTCTTCTGGGCCGAGATCTTTCTTCAGAAATGGTACTGAAAGATTTCCGAAGAATGGTCCTGACCAAAACGCTAGCTTTCCCGCTCCTCTGATGCTGCCTGGTCTGCTGTGCTCCTCCAACTCCACACTGTGTTATTTGAGATATAGAAGACTTGCCAGCTTGTTAACCAGTTTAGAAAGACAACGGAGACAGTCTCAGGAATGCAGAAGTAGCTACATTTCAACAATTGCTTTTGCATAGTAAAGCAGAGAAACAAAATCAAGGACTGGTATCAGGAAAGATTGAATAACTCTGTCTTCTTCTGTCTCTCTCCAGATTGCATTATACAGAACCTGATGAGGAGGCAGATTTGGGAAAACCACCATTCATTAAGAACTCAAAGCCATCTACCACCTTTACTACTTCTAGCCATAATGAAGCAACAGTATTCTTTCTGTTAGTACTTGATACTTTTTCTTTTAAGCTAGTCACTGGTGTCTGTGTTTAATGTTGCACTTTTGTTTTTTTCCACTTCTTGGCAATTAATACATATTAAACTGACTCTGTTATTCGAGAAAACCTTATAATTATCTCCTTCACTTTATTGAAGTCAGAAGTCACATAACACCAGGTTTCAGTCCAACAGATTTATTTGAAATCACAAGCTCTCGGACAGTGGGCTTTTTGTTAGATGAAGGCTGAAGGGGCTACGCTCAGAAAGCTTGTAATTTTGGTTAGTTGGATTATAACCTGGTGTCGTGTGACTTCTGGCTTTGTCCAGCCCAGTCCAACACCGGCTCCTCCACATCATTTGATCCAGTAACTACACCCTTAATTGACAAGTGATACATTTGTGTGCTTAAAGAAATAAAATTATTTCTTGCAACTGAACAAGAAGGTAATAAAAGGGTATCCCCCTCCTCACTTTCCTACCCTGAAAAGTCCACATGACCAACATCTGGGGGTTACTGCCAAAACTGGGAGACTGTCTCACAGGCTAGTCAAGCAACAGCCTGACATTATCATACTCATACTGACCCCAGCACTGCCATCACCATCCCCTGGGTGTGTTCTGTCTCACTGGTAGAGCTGACAGTACAATGATTATACAGTTCAGAGGATGTTACCCCGGAGTCCTCAATATTGACACTAGACCCCATAAAGCCTCATGGAATCATGTCAAATATGGGCAAGGAATCATTTTCTGAAGAAGGGTCTAGGCCCGAAACGTCAGCCTTCCTGCTGCTCTGATGCTGCTTGGCCTGCTGTGTTCACCTTGTTTTCTATGATAGCAGTGTTCCATGCGTTTCAGTAGTTGGTCCAGTTTTGTTGGTCACTTATGTAAATGATTTGGAGGAGACATGGTTAGTAAGTTTGCAGCTGACATCAAAATCGGTGGTCTAGTGGGGAGTGAAGAAAGTTATCCAAGAATACAAGGAGATCTTGAACAAGTGGGTCAATGAGCTAAGGAGTGGCAGATGGAGTTTAATTGGATAAATGCGACGTATTGCATTTTGGTAAAACAAACAAGCGCAGGACTTATACAATTAATGGTAGGGCCCTGGGTAGTGTAGTAGAACAGAGCGACCTAGGGGTTCAGGTGCATAATACTTTGAAATTTGCATCCCAGGTTGACAGGGCAGTTAAGAAAGCGCTTGACACACTTGCCTTCATTGCTCAGACCTGTGAGTATGGAATTTGGGACATCATGTTTTAGTTGTACAGGACATTGGTGAGGCCTCTTCTGGAGTATTATGAGCAGTTCTATAGGAAGGATGTTATTAATTTGGAGAGGATTCAGAAAAGATTTACTGGAATGCTGCTAGGAATGGACGGTTTGAGTTGTAAAAGTAGGCTGGATAGGCTAGGACTTTTTTAACTGGAGTGTCAGAGGTAGAGGAGTGACCTGATAAAGGTTTATAAAATCCTGAGGGGCATAGAGAAAGTGAATAGCAAGAATCTTTTCCCCCAGGGTGGGGGAATTCAAAACTACAGTCATATCTTTAAGACAGAGGAGAAAGTTTTGAAAAGGATATGAGGGCAACTGTTTTTACATAGAGGATCGTTCATGTGTGGAATGAGTTACCAGAGAAAGTGATGGATGCTAGTGCAGCTACAACATGTAAAAGACATTTCGACAGGTTCAAGAGTAGGAAAAGTTTGGAGGTATGTGGGCCAAATTCAGGCAAGTGGGACTAGTTTAGTTTGGGAACGTGGTCAGCTTGGTCTATTTGGACCGAAGGGCCTGTTTCTATTCTGTATGGCTCTATGGCTCTATATATGGGAACAGTCTCGCCTGGAAGTGCCCCTCCAAGCACCTCACCATTCTGCCTCGCAAAGAAATGCTGTTCCTTACTGTCATTGGTCAAAATCCTGAATTCACTCTATTATTGGTGTATCTAGACCAAATGGGCCGCAGAGGTTCAAGAAGGCTGCTCACCACCACCTTCTCAAGGGCAACTAGCAATAAATGCTGGCCCAGCCAGCGATGTTCACATCTTCCAGATCGCAACAACTCACTATAAGGAGAGAAATCCCCTTAGATCTACTTTGGCTCTTGTGCCTAATAAAGCCACGTCCTCTCATTACTGAGCCTTTTGCTGCCAGGAACAGTTGTTTCTTGTTTACTCATATCATGGACCTTCCTGAGTTTGAACCACCTCTATCAAATCTCCTCTTCAGTTCTTCCCACTCAGGAGAACATTCGTAGATTCTCTAGTCTCTCCGCAGAACAGAAGTCCCTCAAAAAGATTCACTTCCTTCCGAGCCTGGACCCTGGGTTGATATGTCCCAGCTGCCTTTCAGGCACGTGTGGTGTTATGTTTGTGAATCCATGCCCTAATGCCCTGTCGGCTGCTTGTCCTTGCACTGGCAGTTTACAGCGCTTAGGCTCAGGAAGCTTAAATGGAACGTTAAGATTTTTCTGGACTCCTGTACTGACAGTGAAGGAAACTTAATTGCACTAGCTGGATTCAGGCAGCTCTTCATGGGCACAGGCTCTGGGCACGGCCGTCTGGCACTGCGATCTCACTCGCATGACACATGCACTGTAAAGGACTCAGGATTTCCACCAGATGTCAAATGATGTAAAGTTTCCATAGTGTTGAAAGAGGGAATGTACCGAAACTGGCAGAGAACTGAGACACAAAGTTAAGAAAATAGAAAGCTCTGCCCAGGGATCTTCAGAAATGATCAGAGTATTGGTAAAAACAGCCATTCGGGGCTGAGACAGATCATGGCATTTGTGAATGCCACTCTGTGTTTTGTTCCTTTCACTTGTGGAAAATAAGCACGTGTTTTAACTTGAGGACTTCTTGTTACACTTAACAAAAGGGGCTGATTTTCCACTCCAGACTACATGAGAGAGCAGGTCAGCATTACTAGACAGTGCAATGGCGGAGAAAGCAGCAGCAGATCGATCATCTGAGTTCTGACTTTTTCCAGGGAGAGCGCAGATTCAATTTGAGAAACTTCATTAACAACTTTGTAGGAGCACCATCCATGTCGCTGTTCTGCAGGCTAGGGAGGTATTTCCAGAAGTGTGTTTGCATCCTGCATCACTGAATGATGGGATTGATACAATATTAGGACCTGAAAGGGTTAATTGCCCTCACATAGAAGCCTGACATAACAAGGTGTAGAGCTGGATGAACACAGCAGGTCAAGCAGCATCAGAGGAGCAGGAAAGCTGACGGTTCAGGCCTAGATTCTTCTGCCCTACCAGGATAGAAAGGACTGTGCCTGTTCTGGGTTTGTTGCCAGTGCTGAGTGAGAATGTTTCAGTAGCTGTAATGTGAATTTTATCAGAAGCTGAGCCGAGTGTATTGCAGACATATATATTAGATGTAACAACTAGCTATCAAGTAGCTTGTAATAAACTTATTTACTGCTCATCAGGAGTGACTCTACTGCCCAACTAAGATGCTGTCTGGCCAGTTCCCTAGTTATGGCACAACAGTTTGCAGCTAACACTGCTGGCTCACAGTGCCAAGGACAAAAACAAAGTTGCTGGAAAAGCTCAGCAGGTCTGGCAGCATCTGTGAGGGAAAAGACAGAGTTAACATTTTGGGTCCGGTGATCCTTCCTCAGAACAGGAACCCGGGTTCGATTCCCACCTCGGGCGACTGTTAATGTGGAGTTTGCACATTCTCCCCGTGTCTGTGTCAGTTTTCTCCGGGTGCTACGGTTTCCTCCCACAGTCCAAAGATGTGCAGGTTAGGGTGGATTGGACGTGAGAAATTGCATATACTGAGCAGGGTGAGAAATGCAGATCTGGTGTGGGTCGGGGCGGGAAGCTTTTCAGGGGGTCAGTGTAGACTTGATGGGCCGGATTGCCTGCTTCCTCACTGTAGGGGTCCCATGATAATACTATCAACAAAGTTTGGTGGCCGTGAGTCGACTGCATCCCTGATGGCTCAAGCAGAAGCCATCATTTTTCAGGGCAAACACAAAGAGCTGAGGATATCTCTAGTGATTTATTCTATGGTGCAGAAGGAGCAGAGGATGTTTGTGTGACTATAGAAAGCATAAGAGATCCAGGACCACAGCAGGTACTGTCACAAATAGAGGCATTCCATTGAGTAGATGTTTACATATATGTATCCTTAGAGGTGCCAGGCCAAGTTGATAAGGTGGCTACAAACATATTTGAGTTACATGAGTTTATAAATCAGAATAGAATAGAATACCTACAATATGGAAGCAGGCCATTTAGCCCATCAAAGTCCACAGTGATCCTACGAAGAGCTTCCAACTCAGACTCACCCATCCCAGCCCTGCATTTCCTATGGCAAATCCTGGCAGAAACCCACATGGACACAGGGAGAAATTCTGCACAGACAGCTGCCTGAGGCTGGAATCAAACCCAGGACCCCGGCACAAGGAGGCAGCAGTGCTAACCACTGTGTCACTGTGCTTCCGAAATAGAACTTAAAAGCAAAATGGCCATATAGAAACTTAATAGATCGCTGGTTAGATCTTAGCTGGAAACATACAACACAAAGTCAAGAAGCAACAATGAGCCTTTATCTTTGACCAATGCAGCTTCGCTGGGAATACTGTGTTCAGTTCTAGGCACTGCTGTTTTGGAAACATCTGAAGACTTTAGAGAAGGTACAGAAGGGATTTATTGGAATAATTTCAGGGATGAAGGACTTCACTTCGGAAGATAATTGGAAATTAGAGAAGAGAATGGTGAAAGAATAGAACTGTTCAAAGTAATGAAAGTCACTGAACAGTTCAGAACAGTTCTGAAGAAGGGTCACCAGACCTGAAATGTTAATTCTGATTTCTTTCCACTGATTCTGACAGGCCAGCTGAATTTTTCCAGCCACTTCCATTTTTGTTTTTTATTTCCCACTACTTGTGAGTCATTAAATAGATCTACTTTCCTGCCTTTTTCCTATAAACCTTGAATACTTTACTGACTACAAATCTATCTAACTCAGCTTTGTATATACTGAATGGCCCAGCCTCGACAGCCCTCTGCAGGAAGGAATTCCATAGATTCACTACCCTCTGAGAGAAGAAATTCCTCCTCATCCCTGTTTTAAAGGCCTTATTCTGAGATTATGTCCTCTAGTCCTAGAATCACCCCACAACAAGGAGAAACAATCTTTCCTTGTCAAGTCCCCTAAGAATGTTATACATTTCTGTAAGATTGCCTCCTATTCTTCAAAGCTTCAATGAATACAGACCCAACATTCTTAACCCTTCTTCAGAAGGATTTTTTTTTCAAGAACAGGAACACTGTGGACCTGAAAAGGTGGAGGAAGCTGCTCCTATGAATAATTTCAAAATGTCCTTGAGAATGAATATATCATAGGGTTGCCATCAACAAAGCAAAGGATGTGTTACTGAGCCTCAGAGATAATGGGAACTGCAGATGCTGGAGAATTCCAAGATAATAAAATGTGAGGCTGGATGAACACAGCAGGCCAAGCAGCATCTCAGGAGCACAAAAGCTGACGTTTTGGGCCTAGACCCTTCATCCAGAGCCTTCATACTGAGCCCGACTGTTTTAATCACCTCCTCCTGATTCTATCATTTTAGGCAAATTGGTTCAAACTCCTGACAACATTTAATTAACTGGTCAGTCTCAATGTTAAAAAAAACAGGTGTAGAGATTGCAACATCCATTACTGCATTTTCCTCATGTTCCGTGGATGACAGCATAAGATTTTTATTATTTGTTTCTGGGATGTGGGCGTCACTGGCTGGGTCTGTATTTAATACCTGTCCTCAGCCACGCCGTGGCATTGCTATGGGTCTGGAATCACACATAGGTCAGGCTGGGTGAGGGGGCAGATTTCCTTCCCTGCCGGGTATTAGTAAACCAGATTCGGGTGTTTCACTGAAATAGCAGGTTAAGATTGAGAACGTGAGATATACAAGGTGTAGAGCTGGATGAACACAGCAGGCCAAGCAACATCAGAGGAGCAGGAAGGCTGATGTTTTGGGCCTAGGCCCTTCTTCAGGCCTGAAGCATCAGCTTTCCTGCTCCTCCGGTGCTTCTTGGCCTGCTGTGTTCATCCAGCTCTACAACTTGTTATATCCCAAATTCTGTGGCATCTGCAGTTCCTACTATCTCTAAGATTGAGAATGTTCTCCTTTAACCGGACAACAGTAATCTTGGTGCATCCCATATTTGTTTCTTTTATTTCTCTCACACGAAATTCCAGAAGAAGCAGAAGCAAAATACAGCAAGCATGACTTGACTGGCAACCAAACAGCTTTCTAGACATTAACTTATTCTTTTGCAAAAGCTCCGAGAGAATGAAGCCAGACAGAATCAGATCAGCTTTTGAATGAAAATGCCCTGGACCTAACTCCACTCTCTGCCTTCACTGCTGACAGATGTGAAATCTTTGCTGTATCTTCTGAACGGATTTTGTTGGAAAAGGTAACAAAGGTGTGGCTTTGACTGCCTATTCCCCTGAGCCCAACAATGGGCTTGGAATAAAAAATCCTCCGAACAGACCCAAAACTCTGATTCTTTCCTTCACAGATGCTGCTAGACCTGCTGAGTTTTTCCAGCAACTTCTGTTTTTGTTCCTGTCTTATAGCATCCACAGTTGTTTTGATTTTTATTGGACATAGAATGATGACTATAAGCAGCCAGTAATTGTGTCTAACTAGCCAATGTACTTTGTCAGACAGCATTCGAGAAGCAAGTAAGTCACAGTTTTAGCCGAAATCCTTCATCAATCCTAAAAAATGTTTCGGCCCGAAACATTGGCTTACCTGCTCCTCAGATGCTGTCAGACCTGCTGTGCTTTTCCAGTCACACACCTACAGATTCTGTCTTCCAGCATCTGCAGTCCTAATTGTCTCCAATGTAGTTTGTACGTCTTGCTATCATGCAATAATGTACAACTTGTTGTCAAGCCTAATATCTCATCTTGCTGACGCTGGACTAAAATGTTCCATCCTCTCCTACTGTTGACCTGAACAGGCCCTTCAGTACAGAATGTTAGCTGTTAGATTGTGTTTTTGTTATAGTACCCTATTAGGCAAGATTTAACAATTTGTTAATTTGATGTTTAAAAGTGTAGAAAGTAGAACTGATGGCAGAACTTTATGTTGAACACAGACTGTAAGTGACGGTTTCTGTAAACATTTGACACAGTGTCCACTTTGGCATCTCCTGTGTACATGTACTTAAAATAGGTTGTTGATGTTCACTGATATGAATGTGGACTCCATTCATCAATAACTCAGACACGACTTTAGTACACTCTCCAAAAATTTATCAATCTGTTTGGAAATATACTCAATGTCTGAGCATCCACGACGGGCTGGGGTAAAGAATTCCAAGCATTCATAAACTTTTCAGTGAAGATATATATCGTCATTTGTGTCCTAAATGACTGTCATCTTATTCTGCAACTTTGATCCTGTAGAACTTAAAGCATAGAACGTTACAGCTCAGTACAGGCCCTTTGGCCCTCGATGTTGCGTCGACCTGCGAAACCAATCTGAAGCCCATCTAACCTACACTATTCCATTATCATCCATATGCTTATCCAATGACCATTTAAATGCCTTTAAATTTGTCGAGTCTACTACTGTTGCAGGCAGGGCATTCCACACCCTTCCTACTCTCTGAAGAAAGAATCTACCTCTGACATCTGTCCTATATCTATCACCCCTCAATTTAAAGCTATGACTCCTCGTGCTAGCCATCATCATCCGAGGAAAAAGGCTCTCACTGTACATTTTACCTAATCCTCTGATCATCTTGTATTCTCTATTTAGTCACCTCTTAACTTCTTTTCTCTAGCGAAAACAGCCTCAAGTCCCTCAGCCTTTCTTCATAAGACCTTCCCTCCATACCAGGCAACATCCTAGTAAATCTCCTCTGCACCCTTTCCAATGCTTCCAAATCCTTCCTATAATCTGGCGACCAGAACTGTACACAATACTCCAAGTGCGGCCCCACCAGAGCTTTGTACAGCTGCAACATGGCCTCACGGCTCCAAAACACAATCCTTCTACCAATAAAACCTAACACACCATACGCCTTCTTAACAACCCTATCAACCTGGGTGGCAACTTTTAGGGTCCTGTATTCTGGGTTCCCCAGCCATGGGAATCATTTTCTCAGCATCCATCTCATTAAATCCCTTTAGAGCTTTATATTTAAAATTCCAGAAAATACAGGCCCAATCAGCTCGTTTTCTCTTCCCCTTTAAAGAAAATCGAAATAGCCCCTTCAAATAATCTAAGTAGCTGAGGTCAGAAAGTTAGAGAGGAATGATTTATCCATCAGCTTCAGAACTGGGTGACCATGAGAACTGTGCAGCTTTAAGAAATCAGCTTGACCAAGGAACTGTGCTTTAAATATCTTCTAATGAACATGATACACACCTCTGGGGCAGGTGGGGCTTGAACCTGGACTGAAAGGACTGTGGATGCTGTAAATCAGGCACAAAAACAGAAGTTGCTAGAAAAGCTCAGCAGGTCTGGCAGCATCTGTGACGAAAAGTCACAGTCAACATTTTGGGTCTGGCGGCCCTTCTGTTCTAGCGGACCCTCGGACCATAGCTGGTCACTTACCTTAGCCATGGTTGCAGCAAATAACATGGCCAAACAACAGAAATTACTGCGGTTGGTATGGTTACCGTTATTTATCAAAACATCACTTGCATGGAAATGAAGCTTTTATTTCAACAGTGCTGGGAACACAGGAGTGTCATAACAGGAGAAGTGTTCCCCAGTGAGTCGCTGGTTGGATTAAATAACAACGTTGGAAAGGTGAGATTCTCAAAAGGGCAATTTGGGCAAAGCAAGATTTGTTTCTTTTCAGATCGGAAAATCTTACTTGGTCCTAAGGGGATCCAAATGTAAACAAAACTTCAGACTGTTATTTAGCCCACAGCAAGAAGAATTCAGGGTCACTGAGTTCTCCTTCCTATTATTTCAAGAGGTTAGTGCCCAGTTAGTTACCAAGAAGTTGCTCATGAAGACAGATATAAGCCCAGATATATAGTGCCTGGCTTCATAAGTAACACTTAGCTACAAGCACTACAAGCCAGTAACATAGTTAGTGACTCAGGTTATATCATCAGGTTGAAGATGAAATTCCAACTGTTCATTAAATATTCTGAGCTTCTAATGTTGCAATCACTGTGTTAAACAGTTTCCGAATGCTTCGTTGTTCACAGATACATTCACAGCTTTCTAAGTGTAAGCAGCACTTCCTACATGACACCCAATTAAAGGCCATGAACCTTCACCACTAAGCTAAAGTTCCCGCTCTTGTTTCTCCTGATACATTGTGACACACTCTTTCTCTTGCCTGTTCTATTACTGTGGTAAAATCAAACCTCTTTTCCGCCATTTCCACTCTCAGCCCAAGAGCTGATAACCAGAACCTACCTCCTCACTTTCCTCGGTCTTCTTTTACTCTTGCAATGTGCAGACTTCCATATCCTATCTCTCCACTTAGCTGGTGCAGTAATTTTGAGCAAACACTCAAAATGGTCAACACCCTTTCGAACAATGAAGCCACTTGATCAGCATCTCCACCAACAGTTTAAAACATCCTCTCCCTCCACCACTGATACACAGCAGCAACGATGTGTACCATTTGCAAGATGCACTGCAGTAAACTGCTATGGATTGACCTACATGCTGTTGGCATCATTCTGATTCACATTGGTTATCCAGCCAAACAGCCCTCCACAAGGAGCCTGTGGCGACACATATTTTTACTGTCATGTTGTGGCCTGAAGTTATGGATAGTTACAGTGCAAGGCTCCAATTTCTTGCTGTCATTCCTGCTCTTGCTGCCTGCCACTGGCGCAGGGGTTGGGAAGATTTACAAGTTGAAATTCAACCTGCATGACGATGTTACGAAAGTCCCTTCCTCAGACATTAGATCTCGCAGTGCAACTTGAGCCTGTAGCATGCAAGACCACTGAGTCACAAGCGCTCTTCTCTCTATCGGGATGTAGGAACAGAAATAGCCCCTCACACCTGTTCCACTATATAATGAAATCATGGCTGGTCTGTGCCCTAAATCCATGCACATGTCTTTGGCCCATATCTCTTAATACCTCTTGCTGAACAAAAATATACGTATCCCAGATTTAAAGATAACAACTGATTCACTGTCATTTATGGATGGAAATTCCAAACACTTACCACTCTTTGTGTGTAGAACTGTTTCCTAACATCTCTTCAGAGCACTGGGTCTTATTCTCAGACTATGTCCCTTAGTTCTAGAATTCCGAACCAGTGGAAAGTTAATCTTTATCCACCCTGTATTTTCCTTTAGATATTTTGAAGATTTCAATCAGATCACCTCTTAACCTTCTAAATTCTGGAGTAAACAGGTCTAATGTATATAGTCTCTCCTCATAACTTAACCGCTGAAATCCTGGTATCACTCTTGTAAACCAACACCACACTCCCTTCAAGTCCAATCTATCATTAAAGTGCGGTGTCCAGATCTGCTCACAGCACTCCAAATAGGATCTAACCAGGGATTTGTATTACTGCAGCATAACTTCCGCATTTTTGTACTCCAGTTCTCTAGATATGAAGGCAAGTATTCCATCAGACATCGTGATTACTTTCTGAGTGATAGTAAGAACTGCAGATGCTGGAGTCTGAGATAATACATTGTGGAGCTGGATGAACACAGCAGGTCAAGCAGCATCAGGGAAGCAGGAAAGCTGACGTTTTGGGTCGGGTGACCCTTCCTCAGAACTGATGGTCACTGGACCCTATATATAAACTCTGATTTTTTTCTTCACAGATGCTGCCAGGCCAATAGAAGTTCTTTTGTTGATAGAATGAGTGGCAGCAAATTTACATTGAACATAAACACTCTGTGGGACTAGTTGAGTTGTTTGACCTCACCTCCCGTCTTGTGAGTCATTAACCCTTTCTCACAGCCCACAGATACTGCCAGGCCTGCTCAGTTTCTTCAGCACTTTTTGTTTTTATTAACCTGTACTGGATGTGGGTTTAGGGACAAGTATGAGCCAAATATTTGGGGAGCTTCAAGCCACCACCATGAGAACTTCTATCCTACTTTTCTGACCAACCTGTTTAGTAATGTTATTACACACCTCTGGAGCAGATGGGGCTTGAACTCAGGTCTCTTTGCTCAAAGGTAGGGATACTACAATGGCTACCGCTAGGGATACACAATGGATACCTTATTGGACTTCTAATTCAAAGGTTCTGGGTTTGAGTCCTGCCGGAATCATCCCTTTAATTTGGGGTGGCATGGTGGCTCAGTGACTCACAGTGCCAGGGTCCTGGGTTTGATTACACCCTCAGGCGACTGCCTGTGTGGAGTTTGCACATTCTCCCCGTGTCTGCGTGAGTTTCCTCTGAGTACTCCAGTTTTGCTCCCACAGTCCAAAAATGTGTAGGCTAGGTGGATTGGCTGTGCTAGATTACCCATAGTGTTCAGGGACGTGGAGCTTATATGGGTTATAGAGGGATGGGTCAATGTGGACTTGTTGGGCTGAAAAGCCTGTTTCCACACTGTAAAGGGATTCTATGATTCCACTACACCACAACCATCTGAGGCAACACAATTTAACATTTCACATGAAACCTGTCACTTCCAACAGGATAGCACCCCCTCGGTATCGCACTGCTTGTAAGACCAGAGAATGTGCTTAAATCTCTGATATACAGGATCTGAACCTACAATCTAGTGACTTAGAGGCCGGTTGCATAGCATAGCCATTAGATTTTGAGAGAGAAGAAGGAGAAAAAGAAATCTACAGGCTGAAAAATAAGCTATGCTCAAAATTTGAAAGATCCTGAGTGTTATCAAGGGGTCTGAACAGTGGGAGCTTTGCTGTCTGGCTACTTAACTGCTCCTTAGCAAGGCATCAGGCTCCTGTAGTTACTGCTGTCTTACATATTTGATAAATGCTGTGTGCCCCCATAGATTTTGGCACCGATCCTTAAACCTCTGTCATGATCGCTGTTTACCTCTTAGCGTTTCTCTGATTCTGTTGTAGGGTGAAAGACTGAGAGACTGATGCACAATCTCCCACACTCAACCTCCATTTCCCTCGTTCGCCCCTGGGCCTTAGTGGTAATCTACCCTCTTGGGACATTCAACCACCAAACCACAGGCAAACCAAAGCATCATGAGGGTCAAAATGGTTTGGATGTCAAGAGGCATGAAAAGGCTCAGAATGTTAAACCCTTCTTCTGAAAGTGGCTGTCACAGGTATCAGTGTCAGAAACCATGTGGGAATTTGAGATGCTCACGTGTTAAAATTTAAACATTGATAACATTGATTTCCTCTGAGTCGCATGTCAGAGGGCCATAAAACATCACTTGTAGCCGTTTCAAAGAAGAGTTAAAGTGAGCAGCATGCCATGGTTAACCAGCATCATTAGCAATCGATAATCTGGTCATTTATCTCACGTGTTTGCAGGAGCTCGCTGTGAGAAAATTGGCTGCTGTCTTACTATAGAATGATACAACACATTCAACAGCCCATCCTATGCATGAGTGTGTTACTTTTTGAGGTTACTGAGGAATTAGCCCCACTAACCTGTACTCTTTCCACATAATGTTCATTATTGGTCCCTTCAGCATTTATCTAATTCCTTTTTGAAAGTTATTTATGAACACGCTTCTACTAGCCTTTCAAGTAGTGTGTTCCAGATCATAAAAAAACTCCCCCTCTCCCTTCCTGTACTGTTGCCAGTTACATTTTTGCTATATTACAACAGTGACTTCACTTCAAAAGGTAATTAATGAGCTGTAAAGTGCTATGGGACATCCTAAGGCTGTGAAAGGTGCTGTGTAAATGCAAGCTCTTTCCTTCTAACAGAATGGCCATTTATTTGAGTGCCATGCACTTGCCGTCTGCGCCAGGCAAATCAGCACACATCAGGTAACAGAAAACCACTCACTAACATCTGGTGCTGTGAGGCTCATGTAAGTCTCAATGCCAATTGCTGTGTCGGCAGTTCTGCAATACTGTAAGCTGGACCAAATTTAATGCCCATCAGCAATTGAGCTAAGTTGGCACACATCCTTTCAGCATCCTAGGGCTAGAGGGAAACGGAGATTGGATTGAAACCAGAATCTGCTGAAATTCAATCAGTGACTGCCAACGTAACATCTGACCACATCCATGTAGCCCATCTGCCAACCACACCATCCAAAATATTTGCTTAAACTGCTTGAATGTGAATCTACTTCCATTTGACTTGAGTGCAAACACAGTGCCCGATTCATACTCTCACAACCTATAGGACTGTTCTCCTTTTAGGTGATGCAATTCAGATCATACTGCTCTAAATTTATGGAAGGGAAGTCGTGTCTGGCAAAGCTGTTAATGGTGTTTTTCAGGTTTAATTCATAGGATAAATAAGGGAGAACCAATGGATACGATACATTTGGATTTTCAAAATGTATTTGATAAGGTGCCACACAAGAGGTCATTATACAGATATAATATTGTGGGTTATTATACATGGCTTCAAGAATAATGTTTTAGCACAGATTTAGGATTGGTTAATGAATAGAAAATAAGGAGTAGGAACAAATAGATCATTTTTGGCTGGACAGGCAATAGTTAGTGGTGTTTCTGCAAGGATCAGTGCTGAGATTGTAGCTAATTACAATCTCTATCAACAAATAAGACGTGGGGACGGAATGCAATATATCCAAGTTTTTCAGCCTCCAATTAAAAGTCAGGCTGCAACAGGATTTTCACAAGTTAAGTGAGTTGGCAAGGACACCACAGATTCAATATAACGAGGAGTAGTATGAAGCTATCCACTTTATTAGGAAAATAGAAAAACTGAATATTTTTTAAGTTGTGAGAGGCTGGGCAATGTTTTCATTCAGTAGCACCTAAGGATCATTGTACACAGAAAGTTAAGATGCAGATACACCTCAAAATTGGAAAGTTAAGCTGTATTACAAGGGAAATGGAATATTAAAGCAAAGAAGAACCTCCACGAGACCTCATCTGGAGTACTGTGTACTGTCTTAGTATCTTTACTGGAGGAAAGATGTATCTGCCTGAGAGAGAATGCGCAATATTTACTAGACTGGTGTGGGCCTGGTGTCATGTGTCAGCCAGAATAGGGTAGCACATTGGTTCAGTGGTTAACACTGCTGCCTCACAGCGCCGGGAACCTGGGTTTGATTCTAGCCTTGGACGACTGTCCGTGTGGAGTTTGCACATTCTCTCTGTGTCAAATTAGTTTCTGCCAGATGCCTTGGTTTTTTCTCACAGTCCAAAGATGTGTAGGTTGGGTCGCTTAGCCATGTTAAGCTGCCCAAACTGTTCAGGTTGTTGGATTATCCATAGGAAATGCAGGGTTATGGGGATGGGTCTGGGTGGGATGCTCTTTTGAAGGGTCAGTGTGGTCTGGATGGCCTGAATGGCCTGCTTCCACGCTGTAGGGTTTCTATGAGCAGATAAGGATGGCAGATTTCCTTTCCTAAAGGACTTCTTGAGCCACATGGGTTTTCCAGTCTACAATAGTTTCATAGACTTTCAATTGCAGATTCTTTATTGCATTCAAATTCCACCATCTGTCACGGTGGGTCCCCAGAACATTACCAGGGTTTTTATATTAATAGCCCGATGAAAGGAATCTCAGTACATTTCATGGTATTTGCCATTATCGATGTGTCGATAATGAAGCAGCATACCATGAGGAAGACATGCCCCATGAATTGTACTCTCCCCTTATTTCCCAATCCCACCTCTTGAAAAAGACAGCTCATCATCGACCATATTATCTGTTAATTTGTGCCTTAACTAAAACTAAATTCACCACAGAAAGATAGGGCTGAAACTTACAGTGTAAGAATCCTCTGAATGTTGAGAATGTTATTGTAGCAATGTCACTCAAACTCTCTGGACAATGAACGGAACCATCGAGACTATGGCAGCAACTCATTGTGGCCGCAAGCAAATTGTTGGACATTTCTTTTCTATCTTTTCTATCTTTTGTGTTTTAATTTGCTCTCTCTTTTAAACACATTCTTTCTTTCTATCCTTTAATTTCTGCTTTTGAGTTGAAACAAATTCACTTTATTTTCTACTCTGTCATTCTCTGGCACTATCTCAATTCTTAAATCTCTGGAGTTAAGGAGTTACTACGTCTGTACTTCTTCACTGTTGATTTTCTGCTCATGTGGAAATAGTCCTTATATCTCACAGAAATTACCTAATGACTATAGTTTTTCAGCCATTGGGATCTGCTTCAGGTTAAGGCTTTCAGTAATAGGGAAACCTAAAACTTCACACTACTCTCGAAAATTGTGGTTGACCAATGCCAAGACTGGTCAGAGCAATGGGAGCGTGTTGTGACCATCGACTAGGTTGACGTAGCAATTTATAATGGTCACTAGTGCTTTGGTCTTGGAACGAAGGTAACATTGATAATGGGGGGGAGGGCTCATTAATGATCTCCATCACGTTGATGCTGCCAACCAGTCAGAACACAACTAGGGTCACCTACAGAGCACTCAAGACTATTGGTGGTTGGTTCCTTTGAGCTTCCATGACAAAGAGCATAGATTTACGGTAAGGGGCAGGAAGTTTCACTGGGATATGAGGAAACTCATTTTCACTTAGAGGGTGGTGGGAATCCAGAAGTCACTGCCTGTAAGAGGAGTCAAAGCAGAAACTCTTGTCACATTGAAGAAGCATTTAGGTGAACACTTGTGATGCCAAGGTATACAAGGCAATGGCTCAAGTGCTGGCAAATGGGATTAGAATAGTTAAGGGATTGTTTTTGACTGATGCAGACTCAATAGGCTGAACTGAAATAACTCCACAGAGGCTGCTATCCCATCACCAAGTCACACTTTATTTACACGTAAGAGTCCCTGAACACAGTCCTGCCTCATTCAGAGTCAGTTTCAGAATGTCAGTATCTCTGATAGTCACCCTTTTTATTTGTCAACGACAGCCCAGTGGTATTGTCACTGGACAGTGAATCCAGAGACCCAGGTAATGCCCAGGGGACCCAGGTTCGACTCCTGATACAGAAAATGGTGGAATTTGAATTCAATAGAAATCTGGAATTAAGAGTCCAAAACCCACTAATGTCCTTTAGGGAAGGAAACTGTTATCCTTACCTGGTCTGACCTACATGTGACTCCAGACCCACAGTAATGTGGTTGACTCTTAACTGCCCTCTGGGCAATTAGGGATGGGCAATAAATGCTGCCTAGCAAGCGATGCCCTCATCCCATGAAAGAAGAAAAGCCAGGGCTCCCTAATTGGACCAGATTGACAGCCCCGATCAGGGAATTCAGATTTAGTGTGGTCCAACTGGCTGAAAATCACCACAGGAGGGCCTTTGTGGGCACTGTACACCTCTATGAGTCTAACATCATCACCAGAAAAGTGGGGCTACAAAGTGTTAAGATTAAACATATGGATTTCACTCAGTTAATTAAAATTGTCTTTTTTCACACCAGATTGCAGGATATTGAGGCAAAAGAACAGGATAAATGGGATGAATTGCTAGCATAGACACAATGGGTTGAATAGTCTCCCTGTATGCTGTATAATTGCATGATTCACAGAACAGACAAAGGAATCAGGCCCCAAAACGACTTTCCATATTAAGCAGAGGTTCACCTGCACATCTGCCAATGTGGTATACTGCATCCACTGTACCCGGTGTGGCTTACTCTACATTGGGGAATCCAAGTGGAGGCTTGGGGACCGCTTTGCAGAACACCTCCGCTCGGTTCGCAATAAACAACTGCACTTCCCAGTCGCAAACCACTTCCAGTTCCCCCTCCCATTCTTTAGATGACATGTCCATCATGGGCCTCCTGCAGTGCCACAATGATGCCACCCGAAGGTTGCAGGAACAGCAACTCATATTCCACTTGGGAACCCTGCAGCCTAATGGTATCAATGTGGACTTCACCAGCTTCAAAATCTTCCCTTCCCCCAACCACATCCCAAAACCAGCCCAGTTTGTCCCCTCCCTCCACTGCATCACACAACCAGCCCAGCTCATCCTCTCCGCCCACTGCATCCCAAAACCAGCCCAGCCCGTGTCCACCTCCCAAACCTGTTCTTCCTCTCACCCATCCCTTCCTCCCACCTCAAGCCACACCTCCATCTCCTACCTACTAACCTCATCTCACCTCCTTGACCTGTCTGTCTTCCCTGGACTGACCTATCCTCTCCCTACCTCCCCACCTATACTCTCCTCTCCACCTATCTTCTTTTCTCTCCATCTTTGGTCCGCCTCCCCCTCTCTCCCTATTTATTCCAGAGCCCTCACCCCATCCCCCTCTCTGATGAAGGGTCTAGGCCCGAAACATCAGCTTTTGTGCTCCTGAGATGCTGCTGGGCCTGCTGTGTTCATCCAGCTCCACACTTTATTATCTTGGACAAAGGATTCAGATTGTCTTAAGATTTTCAATACTTGTTCAGTAACAGCTTACATTGTAAGCTGCTTTAAAGGAAGGATGTTAAATGAAATCTCTATCTGGAAACTGTCGATATTACCTTTGAATATATTTTCCACCTTCCCCTACAGACAATTGAGCCAGCCTCAGATTGAGCTTCCTCTACAGGCAACCAATTCAGGTTCAAACCCACGAGCTATGGTTAGGATACTTAAAAAACAGCAAAACGGTTTAAACTTTATATTTAAAAGTTTGACCTAAATAGATGTTTTAAACATGGGGTGTGCATTTCAAAAAAGGTATTTGACTAGAAGTAAGCCGTAGGAAAACACGCAAATAAAGAAATACATTCCTGATCTTTTTTTTAAAAAAAGTATGATTGATAAAAGGGTAATATTGAGATCGAGATTGAAGGACAGCAGCAGCTGAACTAAAAGAATTTATCCTGTCGATCCAGATAGTTAGCAGCAATTGCATGAGCCCACATCCCACTTCGGCAGTTTCAGAATGATGGTTCAGTTAATCAAATAAACCTGGAATAAAAAAAACTAAGACAGATTGTTGCAAATAAAAAAAATAAGGTTCTTTCCTGCCTTTTTGGGAAGGAATCCTGCCATTTTTTTTCCACCTTGGTATAAATATGTGCCCAGACTGACTTAAACAGCCAAGTAGATGACTCAGACACAGAAGGACATAAATAGGAATTAAACAGGATCGGAACTCATTTTCCTATCTAGAACCCAGGCCTAGTGAAGACATTGTGGCTCAGCCGAAAGCCTCCAGTGCACTCTTGTTCCAAAATTACGCGCAGGTGTGGCCTGCTTTCCTAACTGAGGAATTAATAACGATATAGAACATTGTATAGTCATCAGTCGCCATTTTCCCACCTCTGACCTTTCAGTGAAGGAAGGTCACTAATGAAGCAGGTTGTACCTGGGACAGTCTCCTCAGGAACTCCTGTGGAGACGTCCTGAGGCTGAGTTGACTGGCCTCAAAAACAACCACCAACTTCCTTTCTACTCAATGTGAATCCAACCAGTGAAGTTGTTCCTCTGCTTTCCATTGACTTCAATTTCACTGGGGTTCCCTGGTACAGCAAGATCAGCACATCATCTAGGATTGGGTGATAAGTGGTATGTAACATTTGTGCCAGATATCTACCAAAAGAGGGCGTACCATCTTGCCTTACCGTTCAATGGCATTGAAATGTACACCACCAACATTCTGCAGGGCATTGCCACTGACCAAGAAACTGAAGGACGAACTAGATCAATACTGTGGTTATTAGAAAGGATTAAAGGCACTAATGTTCTGTATCACTGGGTCAAAATGCTGGTATCCCTTCCTAGTAGCACCGTGGATGACCTAAAGTAAGCTGCAATGGTTCATGGAGATAGCTCTTTACCACCTCCTCAAGATTACACAGGACTGGCAATAAATGCTGGTCTTGTCAGACTCACATCGCTCGAATGGGTTAAAGAGTATGAATGATGATTTGATTGATAATCAAATGTGTTTTCATAGAGCTTAAAAGACGGGGCTTTCCCTCAGCTAAAAAAGAAAGAACTTGCATTTAGATAGACCTTTCAAGCATTTGGGATATCCTAGTTAATGATCATGGAAATGTAGTACTGTTATACTGTAAGAACTGTGGTCACCGGTCTGTGCATCCCATCAGAATAGTGACGACCGGATAAGTTTTGATGTTTTATTTTCTTTCATGGGTATAGACATCATCAACATTTGTTGCCTTTTGCAAATATCTCTGGAACTGAGTGCCTGGCTGGGTCATTTAGGAAGGCAGTTAAGAATCAACTACATTGCTGTGTGGGTCTGGAGTCACATGTAGGCCAGACCAGGTAAGAATGGCAGATTTCCTTCCCTTTGTACTGGCTTTTAAAGCATGATCAAAAACAAAGATGCTGGAGAACCTCAGCAGGTCTGGCAGCATCTGTGAATGAGAAAACAGAGTTAACGTTTTGGGCCCAGTGAGAGCTCTGCGGAAAGGTCACCAGACCCGAAACGCTTACTCTGCTTTCTCCTTCACAGATGTCGCCAGGCCTGCTGAGCTTTTCCAGCAACTTTGCTTTTGTTCCTGATTTGCAGCATCCACAGTTCTTTCCGTTTTTGTTTGGGTTTTTAAAGCAATGGTTTCCTGAGCACTGTTATTAAGAATAAATTCGCAGATATTAATTGAATTTAAATTTCACAAGTTGCCCAGGCGAGGCCCCTCAGACGTTAGCCTGGACATCTGATCTCTAACTCAGGGGCATTAGCAGTATGCCATCCCCTTCCTAAACAAGTTCAAGACATGAACCCACACTTCCTACGCTTACAGTTCATCCCGAGATCTCAGTATCTGAGCTGGTTACTTACTGCTGGAGATAGCCTTGCTGTTGCTTCCCATGAGGCCCTGGTACACTTGCCTTCAAACATACAGGAGGGTCCCCTGAGGAAACTGGGTGCTTCTTTGCAGATGTCATGGCGGAACCTGCGAGATAAGGAGAGAGAAGACGTTGCAGCTGCTGGTTAGACAGGGCTAATATAAAACATTTGGTTAATATATGAGTTGCTGTGGAATGATGAATGTTTCTTGTTCGGTTGATGCAACAGCGATATTCCTGCATCACCACAGGAACAGCCCCAACCACCTCCTGCCAGGGCCAGGGTTCTCTCCTCCTGGTTGGGGGAAGGGAACGGATGTCGGGCACCTCTCCACCCGTATGGGTACCTTCCGCCAGTTATGGTCTGTCTTCTTGTGTAGTGAGGAAATGCGGTAGGAATGAGTCAGATGACTCCAGGTGGTATGGTTGTTATTGGCGTAGCTGGGGGCAAGCTGGTGAGGTTTTCCATGGGCTGGTGGAGCAGCACATGCGGGGTTATCGGTGCGGGAGGGTGGTGGGGGCTAAGGACTGGAGAGTATGAATGAGGGCAGATGTTGCACATGAGTGTGAGGGTAACAGAGCATTTATTTTATGCATTTGTGGGACACTGGGATCACTGGCTGGGTCAGCTGTTGCTAGAGGCCCCTTGAGAAGGTGAGGGTGAGCTGACTTCTTGGGCCGCTGCAGTCTATGTGCTGTAGGTAGATCCTACTCTACTGGAGGGAATTCCATGATTTTGACCTGGCGACAGTGAAAGAACGGTGATATATTTCCAACTCAGGATGGTGAGTCGCTTGGAGGGGAGCTCAGAGGTGGTGGTGTATCCAAGCTGCTCATTGTTCATTAGCCCTTGGTTCAGAGGGCTGCCTGGTAGGAGATCCTGGATTCTGTACAGAGTCCACAAGATAAATTGGACTGGAATTCACATCGATTGGCCCAAGAGGGTATCCCTCCCGCCCTACACCCCAGCTCAACACAACACTCTGTTCCCAACCAGTAGCTGCTGAGTTAAAATCCACCCCATGGACTCAGGGCTGACACCCATTAAATTCTGTTAAAATGTAATCTCATTACTATGAAGGCCTAGTATTCCTGTGTCACCATTATGTGACGGAATGAACGAATATAAATGGAAATACTGAAAAGTAGCTTCAAAAAAAAGTTGGTATTTCCTGCTATGTGGAAATAGGTAGGAAACATCAGAAGAACTTGCTGACAGAAAGCTTGCTTAAGCAGAGGCTATCGGAAACTACTCAAAATCTTCCCAAACTGGGAATACAGTGGAATCCTGCAGGAGACAGAGTCAGTCTTTCAAACAAAATACTTTGATTTTTAAGGCTGTATTTTATCTTGCAAAGGATCAGACACAAAGTGATGCTTGGCCCAAGGTTGAAGACATTGACACATTTTGGATAAGGTTCTACAAGTGACAGTTCTGGTACTGCTTCCCAGGGACGGTACCTGTCGGCAGGCGACCTGGAGGACATGCTCACAGAACCTAGTGCCACAGGCAACATTCACACAGAGACATAATCAGTAATGCTCACACAGGCACACATTCACACAGAGACATAATCGGTAATGCTCACACAGGCACACATTCACACAGAGACATAATCAGTAATGCTCACACAGGCACACATTCACACAGAGACATAATCGGTAATGCTCACACAGGCACACACGCACACACAGAGACATAATCACACACACACACACACACACACACACACAGACACACACACACAGACACACACACGCACACACACATGCGCGCACACACACAGGTGCATGTGTACACACACACACATTCACACACGCGCAGACACACACACATGCGCGCGCACACACACACACGCGCGCACACACACACAAACACACACACGCACGCACACACACACATGCGTGCACACATGCACACACACACGCGCGCATACACACACACATGCACACACACACACGCACACACAAACACACACACACGTGCACACACACACAAACACACACAGGCACACACACACGTGCATACACGCGCGCGCGCACACACTCAAATATGCGCACACACACAAACACACGCACACACACATATACACTCTCAGAGATTCACACACTCACACTGTCACACAATCACACACACACACGTGCATGTGAACACACACACACATACATACACACTCTCTCACATGCATACACTCACACACGCGCACACACACACTCACACACGCGTGCGCGCACACACACACCCACACACACACACACACACACACACACAAGCGATTGTAGTTTTATGTTTGTAGTCTTCATCCAATTTAATTCACTCCACGTGATATCAAGAAATGGTTTGGAGACACTGCACACTGCATAGGCTACCGGCCTTGACAACATCCCAGCAATAGCACTGAAGACTTGTGCTCCAGAACTTGCCGCTCCCCTTAGCCAAGCTGTTCCAGTTCAGTTACAACACGGGTATCTACCCGACGATGTGGAAAATTGCCCAGGTATGTCCTGCACACAAAAAGCAGGACAAATCCAACCCGGCCAATTACCGCCCCATCAGTGTCCTCTCGATCATCAGTAAAGTGATGGAAGGTTTTAGTAACAGTGCTATCAAGCAGCACCTGCTCAGCAATAACCTGCTCAGTAATGCCCAGTTTGGGTTCTGCCAGGGCCACTCAGCTCCTGTTCTCATTTGAGCCTTGGTTCAAACATGGACTAAAGAGCTGAATCCTAGAGGGTGAGGTGAGAGTGACAGCCCTTGACATCAAGGCTGCATTTGACAGAGTGTGGCATCAAGGAGCCCTAGCAAAACTGGTATCAATGGGTATTAAGGGGCAAACTCTCCGGTGGTTGGAGTCATACCTGACACATAGAAAGATGGTTGTGGTTGTTTGGGGTCAGCCATCTCAGCTCCAGGGCATCTTTGCAGGAGTTTCTCAGGGTAGTGTCCTTGGCTCGGCCATCTTCAGCTGCTTCATCAATGACCTTCCCTCCATCATGATGTTATAAGTGGGGATGTTTGCCGATGGTTGCTTAATGTTCAGCACCATTTGTGACTCCTCAGATACTGAGGCAGTCCGTGTTCACATGCAACAAGATCTGGACAATACTCAGGCTTGGGCTGACAAGCGGCAAGTGACATTCGTGCCACACAAGTGCCAGGCCATGACCATCACCAATAACAGAAAATCTAACCACCGCCCCTTCACATTCAATGGTGGTACCATCACTGAATCCCCCACTGAATACTCCCCACTTGCCTGTTTGAGAGCAGCTTCAACAACACTCAAGAAGCTTAATGCCATTGAGGACAAAGCAGCCCACTTGATTGGCACCACATCCATAAGCATCCACTCCCTCTATTACTGACGCTCAGTAGCAGCAGTGTGTACTATCTACAAGATGCACGGCAGAAACTCACCAAAGACCCTCAGACAGCACCTTCCAAACCCCCAACAACTTCCATCTAGAAGGACAAGGGCCGCAGATACATGGGAACACCAGCCCCTGCAAGTACCACTCCAAGCCACTCACCATCCTGACTTGGAAATATACCACTGTTCCTTTGCTGTCGTTGGGTCAAAATCCTGGAATTCCCTCCCTAATGGCACTGACGGTCAACCCACAGCAGGAATTCTACAACAATTTAAGAAGGGAGCTCACCCCCACCTTCTCAAGGGCAACTAGGGACGGGCAAGAAATGCTGGCCCAGCCAGCGATGCCCACATCCCTCAACTGAAAAAAAAACCATCTCTGAAATTCTTTTTTCAACTCCAGCTTTAATAAAGTCCTCCAGCTGCAGTGGTAGGATCTGAATCCGTGTTCAGAAATTGTTATCTTGCAAATCTAGATTCTAGACCAGTGGCATGGCCACTACACCACCTGTTAAACTGGCTGACACCATTGTGGGGGGATGGAGGTGAGGCAGTGGGCAGGGGTTTTGAAGATTACGCCGTACCCCCAGCTTGTCTGCTGTCAGGCTTCAACTCCAGTCTGAGTTAAATCGGGTCTGGGGTAACCAAGACCCTGGTTGGGTAGAGAACAGTGGAGTCTCAGTTTACTCATTTACCGCAAATGCTTTACTGTTCAGTGTTAAACAAACACACAGGAGATCATTTAAAAATTCCCAGAAACCTGATTTGCATAAACCAGAACTGATGGTATAATTAACAATCCCACAGGGGACAAGAATAAATTTTCCTCTGTCAGGCGATCACTCGGAATGAGTTTTTATTAGGTCACTTATTTGTGAATTTGACTGGCTGTTTTCTCCATTAAATTGATACCTCATTAAAAGGTTTTCTAATGAACTTACCAGTGAGGCTTTATATTGTAGTGCAGCATTTTAACATAGGTCCAGTTGGCTGTTTGGCTGGTTTATAACACAGAGTAACACCAACAGTGTGCGTTCCATTCCTGCACAGGCTGAGGTTACCATGAAGGGCTCTCATTCTCAACCTCCTCCCCTCACCCTGAGACCTGGTGACCACCACCACCAGTTGGCGCTCTCTCTCCAATGGGAGTGCAGCCCTATAGACTGGTCAGGTTGTGGTGACTTAACCTTTTTCTGAGCTCATTGAAGATCAAATCATTTTTCCTTTGTGCATGAAGCATCAGCGTTGGTGGGTGTGAGTTGCTTCCCATCTCTGGGAGTGAGTGTCAATGCCATAATCTCCAATTTTGGATGGATTGGCATTATCAGCTTTTCCAAAATTCAGAAGAGAAGCTGCTCGCGCTGGGACAACAATAAAATAGTCAAATTATGAATAAGTGGTTCCAGGAGAGTGTGAGCGTCAGTGGCTGCAGGATTGCAAAAGCAGTTTCCCTGGATACCACTCAGGTCTCAGTTGGTACCTTTCTCATTCTCTGGCTGTGAGGACTCATTCTAGGTATTTAATGCATCGATGTGGCTGACCCCTCAGTGTAACACTGAAGGGGTGCTGCCCTGTCATGCACACTGTCATACTACTGAAATGTAAAACGGGGTCCCTGTCTAGAATTCTCCCTGGCCTCCTGACCATTACTAACTCCTTGATCAAACATCACTAAAGCATAGATTATTCAGGGGAAGCGATGGCACAGTGGTATTATCAGTGGACTGTTAATCCAGAGACCCAGATAGTCGGGATCTGGGTTTGAATCCTGCCATGGTAGATGGTGGAATTTGAATTCAATAAATATCTGGAATCAAGAATCTAATGATGGACGTGAATCTGCTGTCAAAAAAACCCATCTGGTTCATTAATGCCTTTCAGAGAAGGAAACTGCCATCCTTACCTGGTCTGGTCTACATGTGACTTTTTCCACATTTGCCAGGTAGATACCAGTGTTGTGACTGTACTGGAACAGCTTGGCTGAGGGGCGTGGAAAGTTCTGGAACACAGGTCTTCAGTACTATTGCTGGAATGATGTCAGGGTCAATAGCTTTTGCAGTATTCAGTGTCTCCAATCATTTCTGGATAGCATGAGGAGTGAATCGAATTGGCTGAAGAACACAATCGCTTGTCATAAAAACCCATCAGGTTCCTTAACACCCTTTAGGGAAGGAAACTGCCATCCTATCTGCCCCAGTTAACATGTAACTCCAGAACCACAGCAACGTAGTTGACTCTGAACTGCCATCTGGGCAATTAGAGATGGGGAATAAATGCTGCCTAGCCAGCGACGCCCTCATGACTTTTTCCTTTATATGTTCTGGCTTGCCCACATTGTATTCAGAGTCAGCTGAATATGTTGCTTCCAATAGCTGTTGGTGCAAGGTGTACGGGAGAAAGATTGAAGATTTTGGGCAAGTGATTTGGTGAAAACATGAGGAAAACACTTTTCTGCGGCATGTGGCAATAACCTGGAATGAACTGCCAGTGAAGGATGTGCGAATGGAGATGGCCAATAATGTCAAAAGGGGACTGGATGGACACTTTAAAGAACTGAAAGTGTACGGTTACGGAGGTTGAGAGGGATTGACATGACTGCTCTCTGGAGAGCTACCATGGACACAATGGGCCTTTCTGTGTTAGCCATGGTTATCTACAGTACAGTGTAGAATTATCCAGGTAGATAATGCTGATCTTCCAACCAGCTGCTGGAAGGTTGGGTACTCCAGGATGGGTCTATTGGGTAACAATGCCAGGGTAGGGGGGATGGGAGTGGAATCAGACTCATCAGAGGATTTTGTAGCCATAAATGATATGGTAGGATTTGAACCCCAAGTTCTCAAAGCATAGCCTGGGTCTCTGGCTTACATGTCTAGTAATAATACCATTAGGTCATTATCCCACTAATGATGAATGAAAATTCAATACATGGCAACAGATGGGGAAAGCGGGAAAGCAAGGGGAACAATGGGTTACACAGCAAGGAAGAAGAGTAAACCATTCGGCCCTAAGAGCCTGCTCCATCATTCACTAAGATCATGGCTGACCAGGCTTTAGCCTCTTCTCTACATTCCTGTGTATTCCCAATAATCTTTCATCTTTATTTTATAACAAGCATCAGTTCCACCCAATGAGGTGGGTTATTGACAAACCTCCAGCCTTCACTTTAAGAACAAAAAAAAACAAGCTTAGTGCAAAACAAATGGAAATAATTAAAGAAAAGTAAAAAAAACGACTGTGCACACATTTCATCATCTTTCTTTAACGTGTTAATTTTGTGACCTTGCCAACATTTCTTCCCAGCATGTCCCTGGATATCTTTACATTTAAAGGTGATGACAGAACCACACAACTTTTCCAAAATAAATATATTGGATGCTGTTCAATAATATATAGCAGCAGAAAGGTCCTCATTACTGGGAGGGGGAGGGATAGGGGAAGCGAGGGTGACTTCGGGGAAGAGGGAATTAGAAGAGACTGAGTGATGAAGTTGGCGCCTTAATTGGCCTGGTATCTCCTGTCTACCCCCTTATCCAAACATCCTTCACCCTCAACCCTGGGTTTGGATCCGAAGCAAAACATGGAGGTGAAATTTACCTCAAAACACCTCAGTCTGAAATCAAGTGTCAAGCTTGGGATGGCCTGAACCTAATAATGGGAAGGCACATCAAATCAGAAAAAAATTACAGCATGTAATGAGGCCATTCAGCTCATTGTACATACCTGTTAGCGTTGCCCAATTAATTCAACTCCTCTTCTTTCCCCAAATCCTTGTGATTTATTTAAATGTTTACTCGATTCTCTTAAGAGAGTATTAAATCTGGTCCCATCGCTTTGTCAAGGAGCACATTCCAAAACACAGCCATTCACTATGAAAGAACAAGTTCCTTAAGGGCTCATTCCTGGCTCTTTTGACAATCATCTTAAATCTGGAACCTTTAGTTTCCAATCCTCAGGCTGGGATGTTTCCCCATATTTAGTTGATCAAAACCGTCCATATGAAAGGCTCATGTGGTGCAATGATAATGTCCCTAACCTCTCAGTCAGAGGGTCTGGGCTCAAGTTCCAACTGTTCTGGAGGTGTGTTATAACATGCATAACCTCATGGTTCCGGAACTAAAAAAATTATGCTGCAGCTGTAAAAAACTCTGGTGCGGCCGCACTTGGGGTATTGCGTACAGTTCTGGTCACCGCATTATAAGAAGGATGTGGAAGCTTTGGAAAGGGTGCAGAGGAGATTTACTGGGATGTTGCCTGGTATGGAGGGAAGGTCTTACGAGGAAAGGCTGAGGGACTTGAGGCTGTTTTCATTAGAGAGAAGAAGGTTGAGTGGTGACTTAACTGAAACATATAAAATAATCAGAGGGTTAGATAGGGTGGATAGGGAGAGCCTTTTTCCTAGGATGGTGACGGCAAGCACGAGGGGGCATAGCTTTAAATTGAGGGGTGAAAGATATAGGACAGATGTCAGAGGTAGTTTCTTTACTCAGAGAGTAGTAAGGGAATGGAACGCTTTGCCTGCAACGGTAGTAGATTTGCCAACTTTAAGTACATTTAAGTCTTCATTGGATAAGCATATGGCGTACATGGAATAGTATAGGTTAGATGGGCTTCAGATCGGTATGACAGGTTGGCACAACATCGAGGGCCGAAGGGCCTGTACTGTGCTGTAATGTTCTATGTGCTATGTTCTATGTTCTATGCATGAGCAGGTTGGTGACGAAAATCCAATTTGGATTGGAACAGCTTTCAAATTTCCCCTTATCCTCTATTCAAGAAGACCAATGTCCCTCTCTCCAAGCTAACTGAAGTCTGTCATCCCTGGTCCCATTCTAGTAAATTTCCTCTGCAACATCGCCAGGGCTTTGTTGTCCTTTCTACAGTACAGTGCCTTAAGAGTTGCATACAATTGTCCAGTAGGAGTTTACATGATTAATAGTGATAAGGTGATAACGGCATTGTGTCACTGGGGAAGTCAGATCACCTGTGTCTGGGACTTGACGGGACATGGTTCTGGTGAAGTCCAACTCAATCATGGTTCTGTAAATAAGTAATAAACGTTTATTTGTTTTCCTTAGTGTGGTGAGACCAGTCCTTGTCGAGCTAAAGTAAGGAACTTGTTGGTGATATCTGCACACTTAACCTGAATTTTAAAAAAAATTTTCTTGGTTTTTACTTTGCATCTCAATTCAAGAGTACAGCACAGATTAATCAGAGTTAATCCTGACATTGCATGGAGTAAAGCTAGTGATAGGGATTTGAATTTGTGGGAGAGGTGTGAAGCAGGTTCTTCACGCAATAACCAATCCCTCCATGCAGTCTTAAGATCAGCTCTAGAGATACTTTTGGAAAGGATGTCTGGCTAATCGTCAAAACTAAAAGTCCCGGCTGGCGGTGAGCTTTGGGCTTTGGGGGTTGACAGACATGGAGCGGAGTCAAAGCTGCTCTCCCTGATGACTAACCCAACTCGGAGTAATTGATGCTGAAAGCCCAGTGCCAGAACAGTAAAACATTCTGTTCCAAATCGGGTACTTTGAAGGGCATGGCTATTCATATTTTCCAAATGTGCTGAGCTCATGTTAATCAGAAACAGAACATTCTAGAAACTTGGCAGGTCTGGCAGCGTTTGCAGAGGGAGGGAGATAGGGTTAATAATTCAGATGCAGGACCTTTCATCTGTCCAGCATGACATCTTCCAATGAAATGTATCACCTTCAGCCAATGTGAAAGTCTATTAACAGAAACAACTGCATTTACATAGCAACTTAAATGACAGCCAGGCCCAAAGCATGTAACAACCAATTAAGAGTCTTTTGAATGTTGGTCCCTATTGGAATGTAATATTGACATAAACTAACCCATAGGCTAGTTGTCAGTTTGCATTAATACTTGTTTTGGAGCAACAGAAACATACAGTAAGTCATTCGGAAACCAGATGGTTCCATAAGAATTGACCACAAGTTCGATGAGATTTCTAAGTGAGTGGTGAAAGTAAAAACTCCATCTGTTTGTGCATGAGCCGACTAAAACAAATCACAACAACCTGTAATTAGACCATGCAGCCATCGGAAATAGGAACAGGAGTAGGCCATTCGACCCCTCAACCTGCTCCGCTATTCAATTGGACCACTGCTGATTAAACATTCCTCACCCCGGCTTTCCTGGCCTTTCTCTGTAACCCCTTGACTCCCCGACTGATCAAGAATTTATCTGCCTCAGCCTTAGATATACATAAGGACTCTGCTGCCCCCGCAGCTCTGTTCCAAAAGCTCTCAACCTTCTGAGAGAAGAAATTCCTCCTCATCTCAGTCTTAAATTGGCACCCTTTTATTCTGAGACTGTGTCCCTTGGTCCTAGATTCTTCCATGAGGAAAAACATCCTCTCAGCATTTACCCTTCTAACCACCTTAAAAATCTTACATGTTTCAATGAGATCACATCTCATTCTTCTAAACTCCAGTGAGTAGACTCCCAACCTGTTTAATATTTGCTTATAAGGCAATCCCTCCCACCCACCCTCCTGCAAAAATTCCATCCCCTATTCCCAATTCCTCCGCCTCTGCTGCATCTGCTCCCACGATGAGGCATTCCACTCCCACACATCCCAGATGTTCAAGTTCTTCAAGGACCGCAACTTTCCCCCCACAGTGGTCGAGAACGCCCTTGACCGTGTCTCCCGCATTTCCCGCAACACATCCCTCACACGCCGCCCCCGCTACAACCGCCCAAAGAGGATCCTCCTCATTCTCACACACCACCCTACCAACCTCTGGATACAACTCATCATCCTCCGACACTTCCGCCATCTACAGTCCGACCCCACCACCCAAGGCATTTTTCCATCCCCACCCCTGTCTGCTTTCCGGAGAGACCACTCTCTCCGTGACTCCCTTGTTCGCTCCACACTGCCCTCCAACCCCACCACACCCGGCACCTTCCCCTGCAACCGCAGGAAATGCTACACATGCCCCACACCTCCTCCCTCACCCCGATCCCAGGCCCCAAGATGACTTTCCACATTAAGCAGACGTTCACCTGCACATCTGCCAATGTGGTATACTGCATCCACTGTACCCGGTGCGGCTTCCTCTACATTGGGGAAACCAAGCGGAGGCTTGGGGACCGCTTTGCAGAACACTTCCGCTCGGTTTGCAATAAACAGCTGCACCTCCCAGTCGCAAACCATTTCCACTCCCCCTCCCATTCTTTAGATGACATGTCCATCATGGGCCTCCTGCAGTGCCATAATGATGCCAACCGAAGGTTGCAGGAACAGCAACTCATAATCCGCTTGGGAACACTGCAGCCCAATGGTATCAATGTAGACTTCACCAGCTTCAAAATCTCCCCTTCCCCCACCGCATCCCAAAACCAGCCCAGTTCGACCCTCCCCCCACTGCACTACACAACCAGCCCAGCTCTTCCCCTCCACCCACTGCATCCCAAAACCAGTCCAACCTGTCTCTGTCTCCCTAACCTGTTCTTCCTCTCACCCATCCCTTCCTCCCACCCCAAGCCGCACCTCCATCTCCTACCTACGAACCTCATCCCGCCTCCTTGACCTGTCCGTCTTCCCTGGACTGACCTATCCGCTCCCTACCTCCCCACCTATACTCTCCTCTCCACCTATCTTCTTTTCTCTCCATCTTTGGTCTGCCTTCCCCTCTCTCCCTATTTATTCCAGAACCCTCACCCCATCCCCCTCTCTGATGAAGGTCCTAGGCCCGAAACGTCAGCTTTTGTGCTCCTGAGATGCGGCTGGGCCTGCTGTGTTCATCCAGCCTCACATTTCATTATCTAAGAAATCATCCTAACCTTTTCTGAACTGTCTCCAGTGAAATGATTTCTTTCCACAAATAAGGGGACCAAAACTGCTCAGAGTGCTCCAGATGTAGTCTCACCAGCATCTTGTATGGTTGCAGTACTAATTAAGCTGCACTAAGACTTCCTTACTCCTGAGTTTCCAAGCTCCTTGAAATAAGGGCCAACGTTCCATCAGCCTTCCTGTTTGCCTGATGTACCTGTGCGTGAGCTTGCTGTGTTTCGTGCACAAGTTTACCTCCCACAAAGTTCCTTTGTGTTGCAGCTTTCTGCAGCTTTTTCCATTAAATAAAACCCTGTTCTTTTGTTCTCCTTTCCAAAATGAACAACTTTGTCAGTATCTTCCACCAAGTCATTAATATAATTTTTGAACAGTCGGTGGTCCCAGGACAGATCCCTGTGGAACCTCACTGATTACTAATCCCCATCGCCTTTACTTTCATGAAACACTTCAAGCTGCACCTTAGGATCATTATCAGACAGAGGGTGACAATGTGCCACATAAATGGTATTAACTATTAAGACAGATGGCCCAAAAGACGGGTTTTAAAGGAGCATCATATAGAAATGTAAGATGAGACTTGAACACACAGATAGACCTAAGATCATGCAGAAGGGACTCTCTATGTCACTGGCATTGGGTTAGTAGAACCACGTAGGCAAATTAAGGTTAAGCAAGGAAATATTTTGATCATTTATCTGGAATGAATTGTGTGAACTATATTGGGTTGAGGAATCCTTTGTCAATCTGCTCCTTCTTCCCATGAGGCCTCCTTGCTTTTGAGAGATGGTCTGTTCGAATCCTCCCTCCCTGCCCATCACCATCTGCTGCTGGAGATTCTGTTGCTCAGTTCCCTGCTTGGGACCTGCCATCCTGCCCTTTACAACCAGGTGCATGATTAACAGGTTCAACAAAGGCTAGAAGGTTTGAGTCTGCACTACTGGGCTGACAGCGTCAGGTAACATTTGCACAAGTGCCAGGCGATGACCATCTCCAGTAAGAGACAATCTAACTACCGTCCCTTGACATTCAATGGTGTTCCCATCATTGAGTCACCCACTATCAACATCCTGGGGGTTATCATTGACCAGCAACTCAACTGGACTCACCACATAAACACAAGAGCAAGTCAGAGGTTAGGAATAATGCAGTGAGTATCTCTGGTTCTGACTCCGCAAAGCCTGACCAATAACACGGCACAATAAATACTCTACTCTTTTCTGGATGGGAGCAGATCTAACAACACTCAGGAAGCTTGGTACCATCCAGGACAAAGCAACCTGTTTGATTGGCATCATAGCCATACCCTCCTTCACTGATGATCACAGAAAGGGGCCAGTCGGCCCTTTGAGTCGGCGCAGACTCTCCAAAGACCATCCCACCCAGACCCAGCACCCCATCCTAATCCCATGATTCCCTATTTAGCATGGCTAATCCACATAACCTGCACATTCTTGGTCTGTAGGAGGAGACTAGAGCACTCGGAGGAAACCCCTGCAGGCATGGCGAGAACGTGCAAACTCCACACTGGCAATTACATAGAACATAGAACATTACTGCACAGTTCAGGCCCTTCGGCCCTCGATGTTGTGCCGACCTGTCATACCAATCTGAAGCCCATCTAACCTACACTATTCCATGTACGTCCATATGCTTGTCCAATGACGACTTAAATGTACCTAAAGTTGGCGAATCTATTACCGTTGCAGGCAAAGCGTTCCATTCCCTTACTACTCTCTGAGTAAAGAAACTACCTCTGACATCTGTCCTATATCTTTCACCCCTCAATTTAAAGCTATGCCCCCTCGTGCTCGCTGTTACCATCCTAGGAAAAGGGTCTCCCTATCCACCCTATCTAACCCTCTGATTATTTTATATGTTTCTATTAAGTCACCTCTCAACCTTCTTCTCTCTAATGAAAACAGCCTCTCCTCGTAAGACCTTCCCTCCATACCAGGCAACATCCTAGTAAATCTCCTCTGCACCCTTTCCAAAGCTTCCACATCCTTCTTATAATGCGGTGACCAGAACTGTACACAATACTCCAAGTGCAGCCGCACCAGAGTTTTGTACAGCTTCACCATAACCTCTTGGTTCCGGAAATCAAACCCTCTATTAATAAAAGCTAAAACACTGTATGCCTTCTTAACAGCCCTGTCAACCTGGGTGGCAACTTTCAAGGATCTGTGTACATGGACACCGAGATCGCTCTGCTCATCTACACTACTAAGAATCTTACCATTAGCTCAGTAATTTGCCTTCTGGTTACTCCTACCAAAGTGCATCACCTCACACTTGTCTGCATTAAACTCCATTTGTCACCTCTCAGCCCAGCTCCGGTCCATGGTGCTATGAGCCACTGTGCTGCTCATTAGTAGCAGTATGTATCATCTACAAGATGCACTGTCCAAACCCACGTCCACTTCCGTCTGAATGGACAAGGGAAGCAGATACATGGCAACACCACCATCTGCAAGTTCCCATCGATCCACACTGACTTGGAAATATATCACTGGCCCTTCAGTACCACTGAATCCTGGAGTTCCCTCCCTAAAGGCATTATGGATCAAGCTACAGCAGCTCATGAAGGCAGCTAACCACCTCCTTTTCAAGGGCAACTAGGGATGGGGCAATAAATGCTGGCCAGACAATTACAACCACACCCCACAAGTAAATAAAAAAGAAAGCATTCTCTTTTTGAGTCACCAAATTAGACAAACGATAGAAGTCGGGATGATAGCCAGGGATGGCTTGAGAAGACTGTCCTTGGCTGTATAGTTACTTCCCGAAGAATCCAGGCTCTGATGGATCACCCACACTAGAGTCTAGGTGAGTCCAGTAGTTGGATGATTGATGACTCTTGTTTCTTCAGTTTCTGCATTCCAGCAGGGCCCCGATTGCTCGAGGCCTAGAGGCTATGTTAGCAGAGTGAATATCTAAATAATGATTAAATATTTCAAATGTTTCTGACTGCACCACCCTTTCAAGTAGTGAGTTCTAGACTCCCACTACACTCTGGTGGAAAGCCATTCTCCTCAACTCCCCTCTTGGCTTTCCAGCTCGTATTTTAAAATTGTGTCCCCTTGTCCCAATGGAAAAAATATCTTCCTGTTCACGCTATCTCCACCCTTCATCCTCCTATACACTTCTTTAGGCCCCTCTCAACCTTTTCTCTCCAAGGGAAACAATCCCAGCCTCTCCAATCTTTCCTCATAGTTCATACCCTCCAGTCCAGGCAGTATCCTGGTAAAACTTCTCTGCACCCTCTCCAGAGCCATCACATCCTTCCTATAATTTCCCCCTGTGAAATGTTTTCTGAGGTTGCCGCCTAGCCATTGACTCCACACCATGGGCTGCTTGATGACTCTGCGGGGTGCAGGGTCATACATGTCCTCTATCTTATTCTGACACTCGTCATTCCAATACTCTTGCATGAACTGGAAGACTGGTTCTGTCCGGCTTGCGATCATTCAATGCTTTTCTTCCTAGAGTTCCTCACTCGGTCTTCATGGACGCCATTTTGAACACACAGCTCATGTGATGCTTGGTGATCTACTCACTGGCCTGCCCATCTCCATCAGACAGTGTGGTGAGTCCGAATGAGGTGGTCCACCAGAAGAACAGTATATCATCCAAATCACCTACTTGGGAAAATGCATTGATTCTGAAGTGCCACTCCTCTCAGGGTCACCACCCAAGTGAACAATTGAATCAAAAGTGAACAAAGTCCCTGATTTACCTGGTATGTTGGAATCAAGTTCGCCAAGTTCCTATTACAGCCTTAAATTCCAGAAAGGGGCCTTTTGGCTGTTCCAGTTGCCCTCCCTCACCATCACCACCTAGCAGTTGAAGGCTGAGTTACAGGAGGAAGAATCGTAGAAAGGTTTAGGGAGGGAACGATAGAACTGAAGTCATGGCTGCCACTGATGAAGCAAATAACTTCGGACGTTCACAATAATTAGAGAAATACATACTTCAGAGGTTGTAGTAATGATAAAGAGAGATAGGGAGGGATGATATTTCTCAAACTGCTTAACCAGAATGCAATGTAGGTAAGTGCAGTGCAAGGTGATGAGTGAACGGGACTCATGGTGAAGGCACAAGCAACAGAATTTACAATAACAGAGTCAACGTTTTGAGTCTGGTGACCCTTCCTCAGACTTCATTTTCTCCTTCACAGATGCTGCCAGACCTGCTGAGCTTTCCCAGCAAATTTCTGTTCTGTATCTGGATTTACAGCATCCTCAATTCTTTTGTTTTTCATTAGAGTTTACAATAATTTTGAGCTTATTGAGGGTAGAATGGGGGAGGCTGATGTGTTGGAATGGTCAAGTGTAGAGATTACAAAGACATATGTAAGTGTTCAATTATTCTCCACTGCCTTGTTTCCCCGAACATCTACTGTCAACACAATTTTTATAGCATTTCATAATGGGAAGAGGACATCACTCTGTAATATCAACTCCTCCTACCCCAGAGAAGGTGACAGTGGTATGACTCCTTTTTGAACCTCTTTCGTCGGTGAGAGTAAGTTAAATAGTTTCAGCATGAGGGGGTAGACATTTATCTCAGAGGGTACAGTCATAAAATCAATCATCTGTTAAATCTCCTGGGAACAAAGCATTTAAAAGAATTCATGGTTCCATCATTTAGAAATCACAGCATGGGATTCAGTAAAGATGACCTGCGTCACATCTTTCAGCAAATGTGACCTCTCAAGACCCCTGGCATTAATACCAATCGCAGGCACTTACCTGGACAGCCTTGAGAGCCTGCCTGGGATCAAGGACCCAAGAGCCAGAGGGCCTGCCTGCCAAGTGCTGCTGGCCAATCAGAAGCCGGTGGGGCACCCATCTGAGGCTGACTATCAATGGACCCCAGGTCCCCAAGTGAGGCTGCGCTCGCTGGGGAGATGTGAGAGAACAGATTGGCAGTAAGGGCAGGTGGGCTGGCTCTGAGCGTGCCCCCTTCCCTTCACCATGCCCTATAAGGCCTTTTAATGTGGAAGCCCACCTGGGAGCCTAAATCCATGTGGGTTTGTTAGTTGTGCCATTCCTACCCCCAAAATAGTGAGCCCACCATTAGGTACACGCCAATTGCCTACATGAGGACCTCCGCTGCTGGCAGAGCCGTGGATTTTATTGGAGTGAAGGTGGGATGTCAAGTGGTGTCACCAACCTCACTCTCCGACCAATGGCTACACCAACAAGGCCATCAAACACAGCACAAGGGAGGCAAGACATGGCTATGTGTCAGGCAGATTGATTGTGGAGTGATCTAAGAGTATGTTAAAAACCATGTCACTCGATACCATCAGGGAGAAAATCAGAAGCAACATTCACATTGCCACTGGAACATTACCAATGACAGAATTCGCAAAATATGTTGAGTTTTCAAGTTTCTATTTAATTTTTATTGTACAGTATATTCTCAGAACTGGCTTCTGATATTAATTTCTGCTGGAATTTTTACGACCATTATTTTTCATTTAGTGTTTTATTTGGGAGGGAGATTTTGTTTTCCTTTGTTCTTACAGCACATAATTGTTGTTGGAGCCAGTTTTCTGCTGCCAACGCTGGGTAGAATTGCAACATTTACAAGAAGGCTTTAGACGACTGGAAGAATCTATGAAACGGGGTGACGTGAGATTGGAGCATTCCCCATTCTGCTTTGCCCAGTGATTTCGAAGAGAGAACAGCTCTTCGAAGCTGTTAACAAATCACTATGGAATTTTTACAAATTTATTCATTGGATGTAGGTATTGCTGGAAAATCAGCTCATCTCTAAATGTCTTTGAGGTAGTGTAGATGAGCTACCTTGCTAAAATAAAACTACAGTCCACGTATTATAGGTACCCCCCACAGTGCTGTTACAGAGGGGATTCCAGGATTTTGATACAGTGGCACGGAAGGAACGGCAGTATATTCCCAAGTCAGGATGGTGAGTGGCCTGGCCGGGGTGGAGGTGGGGCAGGGAGGGGGCAGTGGAATCTTGCTGGTGATGGTATTCCCAGGCACCTGCTGGATGGAAGTGGTTGTGGGTTTGGAAGGTGATTTGTTGCAGTGCATTTTGTAGACGGTAGACACTGCTGCTACTGAGCATCGGTGGCAGATGGAGTGGATGCTTATGGATATGGTGCTAATCAAGCGGCTGCGATGCCCTGGATGGTGTCGAGCTTCCTGAGTGTTGTTGGACCTGGCATCACCCAGGCCAGTGGGGAGTATTCCAACCCATTCCTGACTTGTGCCTTGTAGATTACGGGCAGGCTCTGGTGATTCAGGAGTTGAGTTACGGAATTCCCAATCTCTGTGCTGAATGGTAATGAGATGATTTTGAAACACCATAATCACTGCAGCTCATGGCTGGGAGAGGGGATCACACATGGATGGACTAGACATGACTATCAATTCCCTTACCGCGTGGCTATCTGGAATTAAAGTAGGAAGCTTGTTCCATGTCAACATGGGGCCAGTGGAAGATTTGCTGCGGAGATAACTGCAGTCACATTGCCTCACATTCTGGGCTTCTGGGATTCAGCTTTCAAATGTCTGACATAAAAAGAAGACACAGTTACAGCCAGGTGCAGCCTCAACCTGGGGGCTTAGCATCGACTGTATAGAAATGTAGAAAATAAGAGCAAGAGTAGGCCAGGGGAGATGATGGCCTAGTGGTGTTATCACTGGACTGTGATTCCAGAGAACCAGATAATGGTCTGAAGACCCAGGTTCGAATCCTGTCATGGCAGATGGTGGAGTTTGAATTCAATAAAATATCTGGAATTAAGAATCGAATGATGATTGTGAATGCATTGTTGGGTAAATCCCATCTGGTTTGCTAATGTGGGAGAGGACACTGCCATCCTTACCTGGTCTGGCCCACATGTGGCTCCAGACCCACAGCAATGTGGTTGTCTCTTAACTGTCCTCTGGGCAATTAGGGATGCCCTCATCCCATGAATGAATAACTGAGCTTTCTCTGTCATTGTGGCTGATCCTCTATCTCAGTGCTATTTCCTGCTTTCTCTCCATGCTTCCTTTGGTGATAGAGAATTCCACAGGTTTACTCCCTCTATCCCAGTCCTAAATGACATATCCTGTTTCCTGAGATGGTAACCCTGGTTCGCAACTCCTCACAACTCATTAGAGTTCAACATGGGCCAGATTGACCTGAAACAGCCAGCACATTGTTTGATACTATGAGAACTGACAATGGTGAACGTGCCTTACTTTGGAGAACAAATTCTCCCCATCAGCTTTCCTGTTTCGAAAACGTTCTTTTCCAAACTGTTGGCTCCCTCACAAAATTTTAAGCAGTCTAACAGCTGTGTTATTTAACTCTTTAGCATATCCAATTTGATTTCAGCTTTTAAAGTGCAAACTCTTTTTTTTTGTTGGAGAGTCTCCCTAACACAGTGACACAACAAGATTTCCCTAAACGCACTTACTTCTCACACGATCCTGCTCAAATCCTCCAGAGGCCAGGGTTTTTAAAAATCATTCCTAGGACCAGGGTTTCTCATGCTAGGCCAGCCTTTACTGCCCATCCCGAATTGCACAGATGGCAGATAACAGTCAACCACATTACCGAGGGTCTGCAGTCACATGTAGGCCAGACCCAGTAAGGACTGTATTTTCCTTCCCTAAGAGATACTACTGAACCAGATGGGTTCTTATGACAATGGTTACATGGTCATCTTCAGGCTCTTAATTTCAGATTTTTATTGAATTCAAACATCAACATCTGCCATGGCAGGATTTGAACCCATGTCCCCAGATAAATAGTCTAGCTACAACATCACTAGGCCATCTCTTCCCTTAAGCAACCTACATGTGTGAACTCATAGAACATCGAACATAGAACATTACAGCACAGTATAGGCCCTTCGGCCCTCGATGTTGTGCCGACCTGTCATACCGATCTGAAGCCCATCTAACCTACACTATTCCATGTACGTCCATATGCTTATCCAATGACGGCTTAAATGTACCTAAAGTTGGCAAATCTACTACCGTTGCAGGCAAAGCGTTCCATTCCCTTACTACTCTCTGAGTAAAGAAACTACCTCTGACATCTGTCCTATATCTTTCACCCCTCAATTTAAAGCTATGCCCCCTCGTGCTCGCCGTCACCATCCTGGGGAAAAGGGTCTCCCTATCCACCCTATCTAACCCTCTGATTATTTTATATGTTTCAATTAAGTCACCTCTCAACCTTCTTCTCCCTAATGAAAACAGCCTCAAGTCCCTCAGCGTTTCCTTGTAAGACCTTCCCTCCATACCAGGCAACATCCTAGTAAATCTCCTCTGCACCCTTTCCAAAGCTTCCACATCCTTCTTATAATGCGGCAACCAGAACTGTACACAATACTCCAAGTGCGGCCGCACCAGAGGTTTGTACAGCTGCAGCGTAACTGGAGCTGGAGGTAGCCTGACAGTGGTGATCTCCCTTCAGGTATTTCATTTTCTTGGAATGTATTGTAATGTGAAAGGTTCTATATAAATGCAAATTGATGTTGAAGCTTGGCACATGCTGGACGGGAAATCGCTTTGTATCCCTTCACTGAACACTATCTCTACTTTACCCAGCCATTCAACAGGAGAATGGCCACAGATCTTGATTCACAATCCCATCATCAACTATCGCTATATCAGTCATTGTGTAACTATCACACCGTCAACCACTCCACCACTGCCCCTTAAAAAACAGCAGCTGCTTTGCCTCTCCACCTTCAATCCCTTGGCATTGGCCACTTTCTTTGCAATTACGGTAATTACTTTTTGCACTTGTTGACAGGAGCTCATCACTAGTAAGGAATGAACAGATCTTGGCAGGAAATTGCAGGTTATAAAGTCCAGCACAGCAGAATCAGAAAATGTACTGTAATATTTCTGCACAGGCATGTTTCTTTGAAACTTGGTCTGAAAATCAGGTAAATTAGATTCTGCGCGTATCTTTAAAATAAATCTAACATTTGGTTCAGCTCTAGGGATAGTGGGGCTCAATTTATGGCACACTACTCCAGTGGGTCCTAATATTTTTAAAGTACAAATCTGAATAATGAATGTTATTGTGAGTGAGACAGTTTTATTTTAGGATGAGGAGGAATTAAGGACCTAGAAACCAAGAAGAAAGGGAGCAGGCTCTAAGAGTCTATGCGTGGACTGCCACAGGCCAGCGATAGAAAGGTGAACTATCTAACTATACTAGCAGGGGAGTTTGCAGAAAGAAAGCATTAAGTTTGCAGAAAGAAAGCATTAAGTGGCGGCAAGGAATATTTCAAGAGTCAGGATTTCGGGTCAGATCACTGTCCACGAAGTGTGGCAGAGGAAGTCCGAAGATCAGAGGAGAACCTTGGAAGATTTTGAACACAAAGCAGAAAATGTAAGGAGGCTGTGAAACACTCCAAGAAGTTTTGAACAGGAAGCAGAAAATGTGGGAAGTTGCCGATGTGCGGGAAGCAACGTTGAAGCCAAAGTAGCAGGAGGAGTGCAGAGAGCACAGCATATTTGTAGAGCCACAGAGAGGCTCAGCACGGAAACAGGCCTTTCAGTCCAACTCATCCATGCTGACAAGATATCCTAAATAAATCTAATCCCATTCGTCAGCCTTTGATCCATATCCCTCCGAACCCTTCCTATTCAAGGACCCATCCAGATGCCTTTTAAATGTTGTAATTATACCAGCCTCCACCGCTTCCTCTGGCAGCTCATTCCATACACACACCACCCTCTGCATAAAAACATTGTCCCTTAGGTCCCTTTTCAATCTTCCCTCTCTCATCTTTAACCAATGCCCTCTAATTTTGGATCCCCTACCCTGGGGAAAAGACCTTGACTATTCACTTAATCCATGCCCCTCATGATTTATAAACTTCTATAAGGTCACCCCTCAGCCTCCGACAATCCAGGGAAAATAACACCAGCCTCTTGTGGCAGCTCAAACCCTCCAACCCTGGCAACATCCTTGTAAATCTTTTCTGCACCCTTTCAAGTTTCACAACATTCTTCCTGTCACAGGGAGACCAGAACTGAATGCAGTATTCCAACTGTGGCCGAATCAATGTTCTGTACAATCGCGGCATGGCCTTCCAACTCCAGTACTCAATGCACTGACCAATAGAGGCAAGTGTCTAAACGCCTTCTTCACTGTCCTGTCTATCTGTGGCTCCACTTTCAAGGAACTATGAGCCTGCACTCCAAGGTCTCTTTGTTTGGCAACACTCCCCAGGAGTTTATCATTAAGTGTATAACTCCTGCCCTGATTTGCCTAATTAAAAGATTTTGATTAAAGGAGGAAAAAATATTTGCCAGCCATCCAGGTCTGTAGGGTGCAGTAAATGATTGCATGGGAACTCCTGTGGAAGCATTGCCGGTGCCACAACAAATCAAACACACAATGGACCAGCAGAGAGGGCTCTGGATGTAGTCACTTTGATGTTACCGAACGGCGCCAGGAGGAAAGAGCGGAGACATCAGGTCGGTACATCTGTGTAAGCTGTAACACACGGTGTCCTGGCCAGACAAGGTTTTGAATAAATTATTGCTGACTTTGAAGCGTTAGTCAAAATATTTGACATATACCAGAGTTCAAAATGGAATGATGTCTTGGCAAGGCTGAGATTCTAACAATTGTCTTAGCAACTGGGGAAATTGATGGAAGTGTTTCGAATAGATTTGTACAGATTGGCAGGAGGCTGGGCATGGAACCTTAAAGAACAAGATGGTCTGAGATTGCGTTGTAGCAGTATCAGGGATGATAAATTCTTAATTTCCTTTAATCTAAGTAGGATATCCATTTGGGACAGGTGATGAAATATGCTGCTTAAGCAGAGATAAAGGGCTGAAATCAATACGTTCTTCAAGGGATCCTTCTGGTGCAGTTGGATGGGTAGGCCCTGAGGTGACTTTGTGACCCCCCCCCCCACCAAAAGCTTGCCAAAATGGCAGAAGCATGGTGATCAATATCACAGGCCTGATGGCGCTATTGAAGGTGTGCTTCAAGACAAGGCCATAAACACAGTGAGTGCCCAGCAGGGGTGCTGAGTGCCAATATGTGGAGATTGGGCCACTTTGAGAAATACTGTATAGCAACAGCACTGACATCAGCACAGAGAGGTCGGAGAAATCCCACCAGGGGAACATTTCCAGACAAAGGAAGCCATTTCCACTCTATCCCAGTGTTCTTCCTTACTATTGTGTCAACTCCACTTTCTCAACATCCCTGTAGTATCTAATGTCTGTTAATCTCTGACTTGAAAGTGAACCAATGTTGAGCACCGACAGTTCTCTGGGGAAGAAAATTCCAAAGATTCACTACTCTTTGAGTGAAGAATCTTCTTCATATCTCAGCCTTAAATAGCTGATCCATAACGCAAGACTGCCAACATCTTTCTGATCAACTGGGCTCCTTAAAAATTTTGAACAGTTAACAGGGGAATTGGTAGAACAAGGAACAAAGAGCAAAGAAAATTACAGCACAGGAACAGGCCCTTCAGCCCTCCAAGCCTGCGCTGATCCAGATCCTCTATCTAAACCTGTCGCCTATTTCCTAGGATCTGTATCCCTCTGCACCCTGCCCATTCATGTATCCCTCTAGATACATCTTAAAAGACGCTATAGTACCCGCCTCTACCACTTCTGCTGGCAACGTGTTCCAGGCATCCCATACCGTCTGCAAAAAGAATTTCCACGCATATCTCCCGTAAACCTTTCCCTCTCACCTTGAAATCGTGACCCCCTAGTAATTGAGTCCCCCACCCTGGGCAAAAACTTCTTGCTCTATGCCCTGTCTATACCCCTCATGATTTTGTAGACCTCAATCAGGTCCCCCCTCAACCTTCATCTTTCTAATGAAAATAATCCTAATCCACTCAACCTCTCTTCATAGCTAGCGCCCTCCATACCAAGCAACATCCTGGTGAATCTCCTCTGCACCCTCTCCAAAGCATCCACATCCTTTTGGTAATGTGGCGACCAGAACTGTACACAGTACTCCAAATGTGGTCGAACCAAAGTCCTATACAACTGCAACATGACCTGCCAACTCTTGTACTCAATACCCTGTCCAATGAAGGAAAGCATACCACATACCTTCTTGACCACCCTATTGACCTGCGTTGTCACCTTCAGGGAACAGTGGACCTGATTACCCAGATCTCTCTGTTCATCAATTTTTCCTCGGACTTTTCCATTTACTGTATAGCTCGCCCTTGAATTTGATCGTCCAAAATGCATCACCTCGCATTTGCCTGCCATCTGCCATTTCTCTGCCCAACTCTCCAATCTGTCTGTATTCTGCTGCATTCTCCAATAGTCCCCTTCACTATCTGCTACTCCATCAATCTTAGTGTCATCTGCAAATTTGCTGATCAGACCATCTATATCATCTATATTGAGTCTATCTCTAGAGGCCATCTATATACAGTCATTAATAATGTGAATGGACTAGCAGCCCAGGGGGCCAGGTCAATTCTCTGTGGTCATATGTTCAAATCCTATCATGGCAACTAGTGGAATTTAAGTTCAATTAATTCATCCAGAACTAATTGCATTAATGGTGAATAACAGACCATTGTTCACCTACAATGTGGCCATTCAGCCCATCAAGTCCACAAAGAGCATCCCTCCCACGCCATCCCATCCCTGCATTTCCCATGGCCAATCCACCTAACCTGCACATCTTTGGACTGTGGGAGGAAACCCGAGCACCCTGAGCAAACCCACACAGGCATGGGGAGAATGTGCAAACTCTATACAGTCAGCTGGAATCAAACCCAGCTTCCTGGCGCTGTGAGGCAGCAGTACTAACCGCTGACTATTTATGCCTCATTCATCGTTGATTGTCCTAAAACATCTTCTGCCTCACTACCAAGTGTTGTGTCTGAGGCCCAACCATCTTCAAGCTACACCATCAACGACCTTCCCTGCATCATAAGTGGAGATGTTTGCTGAAGATTGCACAATGTTTAACATCACTCATGACTCCTCAGATACTGAAGCAGTCCGTGATCAGATGCAAACAAATCTGGCCAATATCCAGCTTGGAATGATAAGTAACAACTGACATTAACTGTACACAAGACCCTGGTAATGACCATCTTCAACAAGACAGAATCGAATTTTTGCCCATCCACATTCAATGATGTTACCATCACTGAATCCCCACCGCTATCCTAGGGGTTAGCATTAACCAGAAACTGAATTTGACTAACCATATAAATACAATGGCTATAAGAGCAGAACAGAAACTAGGACTCCTGCAGTGAGTAACTCACATCCTGACCCCCTCAAAGCCTGTCCATCATCTACAAGTCCCAAGTCGGGAGTGTGATGGAATACTCCCTACTTGCCTGGACGAGTGCAGCTTCAACAACATCTGAAGTTCAATACCAGGATAAAGCAGCCCACTTGATTGGCACCAGACCCATTAACCTCAATATTGAAACTCTTTTCTCGGGATATTTAGTAGCAGCAAAGCGTGCCATCTGCAATAAATCACATTACACTTTCAGCAGCATTTTCCAAACCTACGTCCTCTATGCAATTCAATGTAAGCAAGAGTGAGGTTATCTATTTTGGATGCAGCAGATGCCCATGGTGACTCGGGGGTTCAGGTGCATTGATTTTTAAAATGCCATGAAAAGTGCATAAAACAATCCGGGGTGTCCAATGGAATATGGCCTTTATATCTAGAGGACTGCAGTACAAGGTTGCAGAAGTTATGTTGTAATTATAGCCCTAGTTAGACCCCACTTGAAGCACGGTGAGCAGATTTGGGCAGCACACCTTGAGAAGGACATATTGACCTCGGAGGCAGTATAGTGTAGGTTTACATGAATAATACCTGGGCTTTGGGGGTTTAAGTTATGAAGAGAGATTATATAAATTAGGCCTGTTTTCTCTGAAATTTAGAAGGTTATAAGGTGATCTGATCGAAGTCTTCAAGCTATTAACAGGAAAAGACAGCATGGTTAAAGATAAATTATTCCCACTGGTTGTGGATTCTAGTACTAGGGGCATATTCTGAGAATTAGGGCCAGACTGGTTAGGAGAGATGTTGGGAAGCACTTCTACACATGGAGGGTGGTAGAGGTTTTGAACTGTCTTCCACAAGTGACAGTGAGTTGGTCGTTAATTTTAAATCTGAGACAGATAAAGTTTGATTAAGCAAAGGTATAAGTGTTATGACCAAAGGCTGGTAGACCAAGTTCGGCCATAGATCAGCTTGATCTCATTGGATGGCAGAGTAGGCTTGAGGTGCTGAATGGCCTATTCCTGTTCCAATGTTCTTATCTAGAAGAACAAAGACAGGAGGTACATGGGAACACCATCAACTGCAAGATACCCCGAAGCCACCCACCACCCTGACCTGAGAAAATGTTTTCTTCTTCCCTTTATTCAATAATAGAGTAGGGGTATTACTGGTTGGGTCAGCATGCATTGACCATCCTTAACTACCCTTGAGAAGGTAGTGCTGAGCTGAACTCTTGAACTGTTGCAGTCCTTAAGGTGTGGGTAGACCCACAGTGCCATAATGAAGGGAATTCCCAGATTTTCCTCTATTAATGGTGATGGAACAGTGATGTTCAGGTCTGGATGGCGTGCAGCTGGGGAGGAGTTTGGGGGATTGTTGCATGTGCTGGCCTCCTCATGTAACTTCTTCCCATTTTCCATCCTTCCCTTTCACCGTTCTGTCAATGCTGTGTCAAAATCCTGCAATCCCTGCCTACTAATGCACAGTGTACCTACAGCACAAGGGCTGCAGCAGTGAATGAAGGCAACTCAGCACCTCAAGGACATTTAGGGGCTGTGCAATAAATACTGCCCCAGCCAAAGAGGTCCACATCCCTTGAATGAATGAACAGATAGCGTGTAGGTTCCTTTGGGGCCTTACAAGATCTGCTGTATGTGCGTGGAGCACCTACTGGTCTGAAGGTTTATAAAGTCATGATGGTCATAAATAGGGTGAATACCCAAGGTCTTTTCCCCCAAGGTGGGGGAATCCAAAACTAGGGGTTTAAGGTGAGAGGGGAAAGATTTAAAAGAGTCCTGAAGGATAACTTTCACTCAGTGAGTGGTGGGGTATGAAATGAGCTGCCAGAGGGAGCGGTGGAGTCTGGTACAATTACAACATTTGAAAGGCATCTGGAAGGGTATATGAATAGGATGGGTTTAGAGGGATATGGGCCAAATAATCGTAAGTGGGTCTAGGTCAGATCAGGATATCTGGTCAGTATGGATGTGTTGGACCGAAAGGTTTGTTTCCATGCTGTATAACTCTATGACTCTATAAAAGGAGTCTTGTAGAGTAAGCAAAATATAGTTTATTGCATTCTTGTAAATATTGACAGATTATCAGAATAAGGTGCTCATTGCCACAAATCATATAAGAACCTAGCATTAGGTCTGTCTCCTGCAGATTTGTACCTTACTCTCTCAACAATTCCTCATGATGTTTTCACAGTGGGTGATGCCCATGTCCTTTAGGGAAGGAAACTGTCATCCTTATCAGGTCTGGCCTACATGTGACTCCAGACCCACAGCAAAATGATTGACACTTAACTGTCCTAGGCAATTAGGGATGGGCAATAAACACAGGCGAGACCAGCGATGTTTACATCTTGTGAATGAATTTTTAAAGTATCTTGATCTACAGGGAACAGCCAGGAAAGTAGATCTGAGGCCTAGAACTGATTAGCCATGACCCTACTGAGTAATGGAACAGGCGCTGAGTGGACTGAATGGTCAAGTCCTGCCCCTAGTCTTAATGCTCTCATACAACCACCCTCTTAATTTAAGCACGAATGGAAGATAGGGAGAAGAATGGTTTCATCAGTGGAACTGTAACAGCTACAAAGTACATTTTTCTGTGGCCTTTAAATCTTTCTCCCTGCTGGAAACTAAATCTCTGTGAATGTTTCAGCTCCAGTTTGGAGCCAGCAAAAATCTTCAGCCTCCATCTGCTGTGGCCCCCTCAATTGGTAATGGGCAGTAGCCCAAAGTTGTAGCAGGGTGCGTATGCCCTTGATGTGCAAATCCTGCTGGAACAAGAAGCCTCTGTTCTTCATTCTCCTGTACAGGTAACTGTATAGTTAGTACATGGACCTGAAGCCTTCTATTGGCACAGTTTTCTGCAGCATTGCCAAGTATCCAGCCCCTCGAGCTCTGTTTGTTCAGTTGTGCACTGAGACACTGTACTTCTCAGTGTCTCCTCACATCAATTTCCAGCCGTCCTTGTACACTGGAATTCGGTTGAGGAGGTAATGAGCTTGCACAGCACATATGGGTGACTGGCTAAGCTCCAGTGTGTAGAGTGTGTTTACACTGGCTAAATACATTTCATGTTGGACATTTTCAGCAGCTCGTACACAGCCGACCTTCCCCTCATCAGTCAAACCCATTGTTCGGAATGGGAGAGGATGTCCTTGCTGGGTTAAAGCGATTGGTGTCAGGGTCAGACACATAGATGTTCTTGGGCCTGGTCTACAATGTACGACTCTCTCTCTTCACTGAGATAAATAACTGTATTTTTGGATCCCTTGGGTTACACACACACACACACACACACACACACATACACACAGACTCTCTACCTCTCTCTCTCTCTCTATCTCTCTCTCTCTCCGGCCAAAAATGTGGACAACGTTTCCAAAGGAGTTATGGAGCTTTGCTAAAGGTCATTCCTTTCTGGTTTCAGAGGCCCCAAGGGCTTGGCATCCCTTGATTGCTTCATGTGGCGACATTATGAAAGCATCAGTGAAGATTTCCTGTTTGATCATTCTGACAGAATCATCAATTCATTCTAATGCAGCATGTTACCCCTTTAATTGCCCTGCCAAGCCCCTCACGTCTGGCACTTTTGGATTATAGTCCACTTGGAAAATTGTAGAATAGAATTTACTCATAGTTACTGCCCAGCAAGAGGCCGTTCAACCCATCAAATCAGTGCTGCCTCTCTGCCAGAGCAACCTCCCCCTGGCAGCAAGTTCCAGGCACCCACCACCCTCTGTGTAAAAAACGTGCCTCATGCATTACCCTTAAACCTTGCCCCACGCACCTTAAACCCATGGCCCCTGGTAATTGGCTCTTCCACCCTGGAAAAAAGCTTCTGACTGCCCAGTCTGTCCACGCCTTTCATAAACTTGTAGACCTCTATCAGTCGTCCCTCGACCTCCGTTGTTACAGTGAGAACAACCCAGGTTTCTCCAACCTCTCGTCATATCTAATGCCCTCCATACCAGGCAACATCCCGGTAAATCTTTTCTGTGCCCTCTCCAAAGCCGCCACATCCTTCCGGTAGTGTGGCAAATTCTACAAATGTTTCTCGGAATATCTACTCAATTTTCCTGCAGCAAGTGCAACAGCCAGGTTGCGATCAGGGAGGGTTTCTGAGGAAGGGTCACTGGACCCAAAACATGAGCTCTGTTTCTTCTTTCACAGATGCAGCCAGACCTGCTGAGCTTTTCCAGCAACTTTGGTTTTGTTTGTGATCAGGGAGCTCAGGGAAATGGCAAGGAGTAAAAGGCGCGGCAACTCTGGTGTCTTTTCTTTCTCGGATTTTCTCTCGGATGAATATTGAGCGGGGCAGCAGGAGACTGGCTCTTGTGAAGGTGAATGCCTCTTGGAAGCATGTTGGTTTTAGAGCGTGTAGGCAACGTTAGGCCATCAAAACATTTTCAAGATGATGAGGGAGGATTTGGAAATCAATGTGTTGGTGCAGTCAGAGAGTCTGTTCACAGTAAAGACAGTCTATTGTACAGTCGTGGATGAGGTCATCATCCTTCTTCCTATTCTAACAGAGTGGTTCATTGGTTATCACCCACTTGGGAGCTCAGATCCTTCTGCTGCTCTTGTAAATCTCAGCCTTTTCTCGCTAATTAACTTTTATTGATTTTTTTAATATGTTTAAACACCATTTTTGACACCTACTACCTCATTCTCCCGCAGTACCCCCTTATCCCCCACTGAGATGGTGTAACTGTGATTGGCCATGGAGAGGTCAACTCTTGTTCAACCCTTCACAAGCAAGCAAGAGTTAGTGGAAAGAAAATAAATGAGAAGCACGGCCATAAGCCAAGGCTAAAATCGCAATTGTGTTCTGTAAATCTGGTGGCATTTTTGTTTTCTAAATGGTGAGCTGAGTTTTATGAGAGGCTCACACAAAGTTAAGGAATCACTCTGCACTCACTGATCACCGACATTTCTCTGTCAGACCCTGGTCCCTAGTGACTACAGGAAGATTAATGTGTCTTTCACCGTGTGAACATTTAAGTTTTGATTATTTGCCATATATTCCTGGGAAAGTCAGGAGCGAAGGGAACGTGCTCCCCAGGACTAGCTGGACTCAGACTTTAAATGGGCTGAGAATGAATGATAAAAGCAGCTAGCTGCAGGAATCTCAGAGCATGAGCAGACTTGTCTCACCCTCATCAAAATGGTATTGCCACTCAGCTTATTCATAACTGGTCTGTGACTATCTCCTCTCTACAGAGTTAACTTGCCCTATCCCCACACTTGCTGGGAATCAGAGGTGGTGATGTTGGCAGGAGGCTGGTGCTAGATTGGGATCCGGCGCACTGGATAAAGCTTAGGCAAAGAGGTACTCTCCACATGAACCAGTTCATACTGCAGTATTTATACTGTAAGATTCCATAACATGTCCTCATGTTAGCATTAAACAGCCTGGCTTCAATCCAAAAACTGTGCTAATCAATTTTCATATTATGAATCGATGTTCATATTCACAGTTCCACAGGCAGACTTGCTCCTTGTAGCCTAAGGACAAAGTTCAGTTTCCAGTGCAGGGAACATGAATGGGCCTTTTCATTATTTTGTTTATTCATTATTGAATCCTGGGATGAATATTTCCTCTTCATCCCATTTGCAAAGGATTGGTTCTGTTCAGAATCTTTGTATGCTCGTGCTAACGACATAACTTACGCAATTTTCTTTACTGCCAAGACATTATTTCGTTCAAAAAAATTATTTATTTTAAAGATTTCTTTCTCCCTTTCTCAAATGCAGTGAGGCATGTCAATGTCCCAGTCACTGAAAGCTGGGCTTCTGTTAAAGCTGCTTTACAATGATTTGGGGTGGGAGGAGGGGGATTCTGGACAATGTAAAGGAATCAGAGGGTTATGGGGAAAAGGCAGGAAAGTGGAATTGAGGGCTATCAGATCAGCCATGATTTTATCTAATGGCAGAGCAGATTTGATGGGCCAAGTGGCCTACTTTTGCTGCTCTGTCTTTCAGGAGATTCTGGTTAATGTTTTCCACACTGGGCTAGAACATACTGGAATTTGGGAAGGGTGTTTACGAACATCTTATTACTGCTTAGAATTTCCTACATGATTTGCAAATATCTTTTTGTATATAGTGGGAAGATTGTGCCACTTTAGTATGTTGATTGTTGATTAAAATGGGAACTGGACTGTATTAAAAACCAAGGATTGTACAAGTGGTTGCTACACTTCTTAAAAAGTAACCCTACCAACATGTATTATAGTCTGCTCAGGCTGTAATTTTGTTCAACCAGTGGGGATGGCGTGGCATCAGGGTGTGTATGCAAAGGAAGATCTGGCCAGCAATAAGTAGCATCTGAATAGATTCATTGCTTTTGGGTGATTCAAGGGTAATGCTACATTGTGATCGACCCTCCCAGAATGAGCCATGTTCATAGACAAGATCTGGGTGATACAGAATGTAATGGCATCACCTGATCATCACGCACACTGGTGTAGTTCAATTACACATGAGGAAAAGATCGCAGACACAAACAGGGCATAGAATCCCTACAGTGTAGAAACCGGCCCTTTGGCCCAACAAGCCCACTCTGACCCTTGGAGCATCCCACGCAGACCCATCCCCCTATAACCCACCGAATCTCCATATCCCTGAGCACTACTGGCAATTTAACATGTCCAATCTACCTAGCCTGTACTTCTTTAGACTGTGGGAGGAAACCAGGAGAAACCCACGCAGACACGGGGAGAATGTGCAAGCTCCACACAGCCAGTTGCCGGAGGCTGGAATCGAACCCGGGTCCCTGGGGCTGGGATGCAGCCGTGCTAACCACTGAGCCACTGTGCCATCCGTTTAGAGTCAGGATGTCTAAACCTCTCCTTAAAGAGGTGGCCACACAAGGCAGCAGCACTGGAGGAGGTGAATCCTAAGCTCACAGGCATCACATTCTCCCCGGAGTTGAATGCTAAAGCTGGATTTTGATTGAATCACGCAACCAAGGATTCTCAGCAAGTCAAATTAAACCAAAGAACTGCGGATGCTGGAGGTCTGAAGTGAAAACAGAAATTGTTGCAGAAATGCATAGATCGAGAATTTGTTAAGAGTCAGAAAACACAGAATAAACAGGTATTTTCTAAGTTTGGAAGCTGAAACTAGCAGGGTACTGTGAGGATCAATGCTGGGATCTGTGCTGTCAATCGGTTTCACTAGCTTGGATAAACTATTCATTATAACTTACCTTAAGGACCCAAAAAACTTTAGATATTTGGGAAAGCAAGCCTGGAGTGGGATGTGAGGCTGCAAAGTGATGTGAAGAGTGACCTTATCAAGGTTTATAAAATCATGAGGGGCCTGGATAGGGTGAATAGCCAGGGACTTTTTCTCAGGGTCTGGGAGTCCAAAACAAGATGGCATAGGTGTGAGGTGAGAGGGGAAAGATATAAGAGGGACTTAAGGGGCAACTTTTTCGCACAGAGGGTGGTGTGTGCATGGAATGAGGTGCCAGAGGAATTGTTGGAGACTGGCACAACTACAAGGCATCTGGATAAGTATGTGAACAGGAAACATTTCGAGGGAGATGATCCAAATGCTGGTAAATGGGACTAGATTAATTTATGATATCTGGTCAGCATGGGTGAGTTGGAGCAGAGTCTGTTTCCATACTGTACGGCTCTATGAATTTAATGAACAAGATTAGACTTAATGGAGTATAAAGTGGGATGCATCCACCTTGGGAGGAAAAGTAGAGAAGCAGAGCATTGTCGAATACGGTTAAAGATGGGGAAATAATGCAGTGAGCCCAGGGTGTCAGTGCATGAATCATAAGTGGAACGAACTGCCAGAGGAAATGGTAGGTGCAGGTACGGTTACATTTAAAAGACATTTGGACACATACATGAATTGGAAAGGCTTAGAGGAATGTAGGCCAAAAGCAGATAAATGGGAATAGTTATTTTGGGAAGCTTTGTTGTGATGTGCGAGTTGATCCAAAGGGTCTGATTCCGTGCTGTGTTGCTCTATGACTCAATGACTTTATCTGCAGGAAGAAAGCAAAGGGAAGGTTTCCAGTCCAATGACTCCGTCAGAATGCCTCAGGTTGTTACCACAGAATGTCACGTGCACGATTCTGCTTCCTGAGATTCCCTTTTGGTTTATCTGCTGCTTGAAATCTGTTCTAGCAACATATGGATGGAATTACAGAAACTGTGTGTGAGTACGTACACACTGTTGATGATATCGTGGTCAAGGGCAAAGCAGAAAAAGTGCACAATCAGAACTTTCACTCACTGATAGTGGAAACTCACCATGAAGGACATGATTTCAACAGCAAGGTGGATGTAAATCAGATTGAATGTTTTGGCTCTGTATATTCTCGAATCTGCCCCAAACCACACAAACTGGGAGATGTAAAACAAATGCAGACACCACAAGACAAAGCAGATCTATCAAGATCTACAACTTCTCAACCCTGTACATTTTACACAATAGCATCACACCCAACAAGCTCCAGAAGAAGGACATACCATATGTTTGGCAGGAGGCACCATTAACTCATGTTGCAGTCTCTGAAACAAGCAGGTATTGTCAGTGGAAAACTACACTCTGACCCAAGGAGGAAAATGATCCTGGAAGTCAATGGTTCACAGACATTGTGGGGAGTGTGAATCAAGTAAACTGTTAAACCAGTCGCGGTTGTATGTAAATCTAGCAATCTATTAGCGAGTACAATCCAATCCTTCCAACATAGAGCACAAAACTTTAGTTCTCGTATTCAGTATTACAATGCTCCATCATACATACAGCCATAGAGTTCGCAGCATGGAGACAGGCCCTTTGGCCCAAAGTACCCATGCTGCCCAGTTTTCACAATTAAACTAGTCCCATTTGCCTGCATTTGGTCCTAAAGCAAATTGCTTACATGTGCATAAAGGATGACACACACTGTCAGGCTATATATAGGTTCAGGATGTCTAAACCTCTCCTCAAAGAGGTGGCCACACAAGGTTCTAGCACTGGGAAAGGTGAATGTCACGCCCAGGGGTGCCAAATTCTTCCCTCAGTCGAAACCAATCACGAACTATTGGAAATGATTTGTGGCAAAACCCTGACAAGTGGATCACCTAGACTGCAACAAGTTCTGGTAAAATTACAAGAACATGAATTCGGCATCTGTTACAGTGCTAGAAGCAAAATGGTCACCTCAAATGCACTGAGCAGATTGCTAAGCCTGAACCATAGTTCAGATACCACACTCGGTCAACAGAATTCTTCAATTGCCAAACAGCCATGACAGGGGAAGTAATCATCCTCTTCACACCTAAGGAACAGTACAGCACAGGAACAGGCCCTTCGGCCCTCCAAGCCTGCACTGACACATTTTGTCCTTCCATACAAAAACTGTCTTCTTACAGATCCATATCCCTCTACTCCCTTCCTGTTTGTGTATTCATCCAGGTGCATCTTTAATGTTGCTATTGTGTCTGCCTTCACCACCTCCCACTGGCAGCGCATTCCAGGCACTCACCACCCTTTGTGTGAAAAACCTGGCATTCCACAGCGATCAGTGCTGGGACCTCTGCTGTTCACGGTCTACATAAATGATTTGCAGGAAAACGTAGCTGGCCTAATTATAAGTTTGTGGGCGATACAAAGATTGTTGGAGTTCAAGGCAGTGAGGAGGATTGCCCAAGGATACAGCAGGATGTACGGATGAGTTGGAGGCAGATAGAGTTTAATCTGGACAAATGTGAGGTGATGCATTTTGGAAGGTCAAGTACAGGTGGAAATTACACGTTGTGTTTCAAGACAGCAGGCAGCGTGAAGGTGCTCAGGCTGCTGCGTCCCGACTGAGCTGTTGTGGGTTGCAACATCACCCAGGTAAGGGGAGGTGCCCCAGCTGCTCCTTTGGCTGTAATAATGATACGCAGAGGGATCTGGGCGTGCAGGTCCACAGATCATGGAAGGTGGCAGCACAGGTAGATAAGGTCGTATAAAGGAATTATGGCATGCTTGTCTTCGTTGGACGGGGCGTTGAGCAGAAGGATAGACAAGTTGTGCTGCAGCTTTAGGCCACACAAGGAATATTGCGTACAGTTCTGATCACCACACTATCAGAAGGATTTTAAGCTTTGGAGAGGGTACAGAAAAGGTTTACCAGGATGATGCCTGGTATGGGGGATTCTAATTGTGAATAAAGTTTGTATAGACAGAGTTTGTTTTCCAAAAAGCATCCTTCCACCACTATCCACTGTCTCCTATGACTGATCCAGTTCTGTGTCCATCTTGCCAGCTCATCCCTGATACCATGTTACTTTATCTTTTGTACCAGTGTCCCTTGAAGGTCCCTGTCAAAGACTTTACTGAAGCTCATGTAGACAACATCAACTACTTTTCCGTCATCAGTATCCTTCAACACCCCCTCAAAACACTCAATAAAGTGAGTGAGACATGCCCACCCCCTGCACAAAACCATGTTGTCCATCACTCATTAGCCCATTTGCTTCTAAATGCTTACAGATCTTATCCCTGAGAATCCTTTCCAATAATCTCCCTTCCACCGATGTGGGACTTACAGGCCTGTAATTTCCAGGATTATCCCTGCCACTCTTCTTAAACAAATGGGCAACATTAGCTATTGTCAAGTCCTCCGGGACCTCACCTCTGGCCAAGAGGATGCAAAGATATTAGTCAATGCTCCAGCAATTTATTCTCTTGCCTCCCTCAATATTCTGTGTTAGATTCCATCAGCACCCAGGGGCTTAACTCTTAATACTTTTTAAGACAGACAACACCTCTTCCCCTCTAATAGCAACTTGGCTTAGAAAATCGACACTCCCTTCTCTGAGATCATCCTCCCCCAGTTCCTTCTCTTTGGTGAATACCAACACAAAGTAGGATCTTACCTACCTCTTCTGGTTCTGGACATAAATTCCCTTGTTGGCCTTGAGTGGGCCAACTATTTCCCAGCTACCCTTTTGCTTTTCATATATGTATAAAAAACCTTGGGATTCTCCTTAATCCTATTTGCTAATGACTTTTCATGACCCCTTTTAGCCCTTCTAATTTCTTGCTTAGATTTTTTCCTACTTTTCTTATACACCTCGTCCCTAGACCTTACATATGGTTCCTTTATCTTTCTGATCGAGCTCATAATGTTCCTGGTCATCCATGGTTCACCTACCTTACCCCTACCGATCCTTCATTCTCATAGGAATGTACCAATCCTGAACTCTCATCAACTGCCATTTGAAATATTCCCACATGTCCAATGTGGATTTACCCTCAAACAGCTGCTTCCAATCTAAATTCTCCAGTTCCTGCCTGATATTGTTGTTGTTTGCCTTCCTCCAATTTTAACACCTTCATCTGAGGACTGCTGTTATCCTTATTTATGAGTATCTTAAAACTCATGGTATTATGGTCACTACTCTCAAAATGCTCCCCCACTGAACCTTCACCCACCTGGCCAGATCCTCAGTTACCTCACCTGCATCTATATCCTTTCCACCCTGCCCCACCGACTTCCCACACTTCCAGTCTCTCTTCTAGCCCTACTTGCTCCAAACTGCCCAGTTCTTCAACATCATGGCCAAGCTGTGCTTCTGTCTGGGCACTGAGTGGTAGGCAGACGTAATAAGTGTCTAGGACGTACAATGGCACAGAAAGAGGCCATTCATCCCATCAAGTCCGTGCTGACGTTGGGACCAAGATCAACAGCTGCCATCAGGAGACCACCCTTACCAAACAAGGGGCGGACTTCGGACATTTGTGAGGTTATAGGGATAAGGTAGGGACTGGACCTGGTTAGGGTGTTCTTTGGAGGGTCGGTGTAGATTCAAGGGCTGAATGGCCTCCATCCATATTGTAGTGTTCTATGATGATTCCATGGTCATTAAAAGCTGGCCCAGGCAAACAAGTTGCCTCAGTAGAGTGGGTATTTATACATCGATTGAACACCTAGTTCCAAAGACAATATCTCACAACGTAGGAACCTGATCCTAGAGTTCCCATGGGTACAGTACATCCTGCGTCCATTCCCCTGCCCCTCCTACCACACTGTCCCCATCTCCCTGCCTCATAAACCCCACTCTTTCACCTTGGCCATTTCTTGCCTCTAACATGCCCTCTTCCCCCACCTCTGCCATCTGCCTGGTCATCGATGGCCTTGTCAAATTCTTTCCCCAAAATGTGACTATTCCAGGTCGGGATGTTGCGTTAGGGAGGCCCGGCCTGGCTCTTTTTGTAAAAAAAATGTACATTCTTCTCCTAAATCCCAATTGATTTGAACTTGACAAATTTGGGATTTCTGGGATATGCTAACGTCCTTTAGTATTCCTGTCTGTGTTCAACTTTCTCCCTCTCTCATTCTGAATATTGCTTTTCCTTCTTTTTCCCTTTCTCCGTCACCCAACAGCCCACCCCGTTGGGGTCCTGGGTCCCAAACAAAATGCAGGCTCAGTTCTTCTTGAACTTCATGCTTTTTGTTACAACACTCGACTCTACATTCAAAAACTTGGTTTAAAATGAGAAACAAATGTGGGCGGGGGCGTGTTTCTGCAATGTGGATCAGGAATAGTTGGAATGTTTGGAATAGCTGGTGGACAGATAGTGTCCACCTGCAGCATGAGCTGATTTCAGAGGGATTCCAGCGCTCTCAACTAAACTGTGCTGACAGTTCACCATGAGTCCAAACCCACAGGCTGCATGACTCACCCACAGTTACTGTTCAAAGATCCAGCTGGGCCTTTACAGAGAAACTTCACCATCTCCCCAACACCATCACACATACCCATCCACACCAATACTCCCACAGCACAAGACCCCACCTTTCCCAATATCTACCTCCTCCCCCAAACCCTCATCATTCCCAATCCCCTGCCCCCATACCCTCAACCTCCCCTGTACTCACCCTTCCCCCATACCCTCATCCTCCCCAACATCCACACTGTCCCCCATACCGTCACCCTCGACAATATTCTCGCCCTCCGCCATACCCTCATCCTCCCCAATGCTTACCCTGCCCCCATACCCTCACTCTCCCCTCATACTCACTCTCCCCTTTATCCCACTCTCCCTAAAATCCTTATCCTCCCCCTTATCTTCACCCTCCCCAATACCCCACCCAATCTCATTTTGCTACTCAGTCATATAACCTCACTCTCCTCATACCCTGCCCCTCTGCCTTACGCCACACACCTCCATTCCCTCCTCTCCCCCATACCCTCCCCCTAACCCCACCCTCCCCCACTACCCTACCTTCCACCATAGCCCCAGCCTGTCCAATAGTCCTCCTTGTCCCACTCCATCCCCATCCCAAACCTCCTCCTATCACCCCCTGGAATAAGTTGAAGGGGCTGAATGGCCTCCTCCTTTTCCTGTGAAACAAACAGAAAATCCTCAGCGTGCAGAACGGTGATGTTGGGTAGGGGGTTGATGTAAGCCACAGCAGTGGGGCCTTTTGTCTGCACCCTGATCTGAGGGAGTGTTTGGGTGGTGGGGGTGGGTGCGTGGGGTTGGTGCTGCCAAGTGGATATCTCAAGTAGCAACAGACCACCATTCACCAGCATATCACTGAAATAAGAAGAGACAAGAAAATACAACAGAAAATGTTTGGAAATAGTGGGAGAGTGAGATGGAGATGACAAGCTGGATAGGGCATGAAGCAATCAGCCCTTGTCCAACGAAGCAACGCATTCGATCTCAGATCTAAACAAGAAATCACAGCTTGGACTGTAAGTAGCAACATTATTGAAGGTAGGATGTAGCAGTTTGCTCCATTTGGATGCATAGCTATGTCAGAATATAGATATCAGACAATCATCCCTTGTGTTGGTCAGCAGGTGAAACAGCAGTGCCGAGAATCCCTTCAGGACTATTATCTGGCCATATGCTGCACACACCCACATGCAGAAAAATGCAATTTAAATGTCCATCTGTTTCAGGCACAGAGCAAAAAAGGAACAAGGGAAATATGGAATTGTTTTGTACTGACTCTTGTCTGATTCCATTCCTCTTTTCCATAAATTTGGATGAGCTATCCTACTGTTTTCATGGCTGAACAAGGTGGATTTATTTGCCCAGAATACTTTCAGAGATGGAAAAGTTTAATTTCTTTTTAATGGCTCTTTATTTGTGAGGACAGACTTTTGGCTTGTTTGGCTAAATTGTTTAGATTTGAATTAGTTTCCATTAGCTCTCATCCCCAGTGTATTTGACACTTCCCCTCCTTGCCATACAGGACACTTCAAAAGAAATCATTTTCAAATGTGACAAGTAGAAATTTATCATTACTTATTTTTGAGTGTCGAGAGCAATGATAGCTGACCTGCTGTGGAGCTACAGGCTGTAAGCAAACTGTTTTAGCTCCTCATTAAAAAACGAAGTGAGTGCAGAGCCCAGTGGGATTTCCTCAGCTGACTGAACCCACACCAGGAAGCCTAGGAGTGTGCAAGGTTAGAATATGTTCCAGCCAACCAGATCTTAAAGGCAGCTTGTCTCTCGAAAGTGAGCTGTCTTGTTTGTCGACATTGTTGCAAATATGAACAAGGAATTGGAACATCTGCTTAAGGACAGGGCTCCAATTCTCAAAGATGCAGTGATAGGAGCATTTGTGACCAGGCTGAAAGGACAGAGAGAATCCATTCACCTATATTAAGGGCAGGTGTCATTGAAACATATAAAATAAGAGCAGGAGCAGGCCATTCGGCACTTCAAGCCTGCACCATTCAATATGATGATGGCTGATTATGCAATCCCGGTATCCCACTCCTGCTTTCTCTCTACACCCCCTGATCCCTATAGCCATAAGGGCCATGTCAGCTCTCTCTTGAATATATCTAACAAATTTCTGTGGGAGAGAATTCCTCAAGTTCACAACTCTCTGAGTGAAGAAATCCTTCCTCGTCTCAGTCCTGAATGGCTTATCCCTTATTCTAAGACTGTGTCTCAAGGCAGAGTGGGCATGCAAACATGAGGTGGTGTAGATCAATTCCGAACCCTGGTTGTGAGACCCTGACACTGCTGGAAGAGCTTTAATGACCTCACAGGGGCAGTCAAGATTAGTGAATGCACCTTCTTGTCACAACTTGTACCTCAACAAATCTCCAGTCCCTTGTGTTCAAAGCTGCACACAGCCGACACTCTTCCAGTCTCACTCAGGGCTTGCACCTGGCACCCAAGCACTATAATTTATCCAGAGATAATGGGAACTGCAGATGCTGGAGAATCCGAGATAACAAAATGTGGAGCTGGATGAACACAGCAGGCCCAGCAGCATCTCAGGAGCACAAAAGCTGACGTTTCGGAGCTAGATCATCACATTGCTAGGGGTTGGGTTCGATTCCACCCTCAGGTGATTGTCTGTGTGGAGTTTGCACATTGTCCCGTGTCTGCGTGGATTTTCTCCAGGTGCTCTGGTTTCCTCCCCAGTCCAAAGCTGTGCAGGTTAGGTAGTTTGGCCATGGAAATTGCAGGGTTACGGGGATAGAGCAGGGCTGTGGATTCAGGTGGGATGCTCTTTGGAGGGCTGGTGTGGACTCAATGGCTGAATGGCCGGCTTTCACACTGTAAATTGTACCTTCCATTACTACCTGCATCATTGACATGTATCTTCAGCTATTCACCAATAGTAGGCATATCAAACAAGCACATACCACACCCACTCCCAATACAAACATCCTTGGGGATACTGGTATTAAACAGTGTGATTCCTAAAATGGGTCAGAGGCTGGGAATTCTACCTCACCTCCTGACTCTCCACACAGATTACCATCCACAAGGCATAAGTCAGGAGTGTGATGGAATACTGCCTGGGTGAGTGCAGCCCCAACAACACTCAAGAAGCTTGACTCCATCTCGAAGAAAGCAGGCCATTTGATTGGCACCAAATCTAACACCTTCAGTAGCCGCTCCCTTTGCTGTGGATGCTGAGTAGCAGCAGTGTGTACAATCCACAAGATGCACTGCTGCACATCAGTAAGGCTCCTTAGACAGCATCTTCCAAGCCTGCAATGACTACCATCCAGGACAAGAACAGCAGATATAAGGGAACACCTCCAAGCCACTCACCATTCTGACTTGGAAATCTACCATTGTTCCTTCAATGTTGCTGGGTCCAAATCCTGGAAAACCTTCACTCATGGCACTATGGGTCCACCTGCACTGAATGGGCTGCAGTGATTCACAACTGTGGCTCACCATCATCATCTCCTAGCCAAAGGCATACAATCCATTCCATTGAGATTTTGTTTAGAGTAGATTTGGAGCTTGGGTTGTCGATGTTGTGGTTGGTTGGCTCGCTGAGCTGGTTTGTTGATCCACAGATGTTTCATTACCCTGCTGGGTAACATCATCAGTGCAGCCTCTGATGAAGTGTTGGTACGTTTTCCTGCCTGGTGTTTAAACTCTGGTGTCCGTTGGGCTGGATGACCTTACTTCCGGTTTTCCTTCACAGTGGAGGGTATGGGGTCGAGTTCTACCTGTTTGTTGATGGATTTCTTCATGGCTTTCTCATGGGCTCCAGAGATTAAATAACACACGAGGAAACACAACAGCGCCTCATTAGAGGCTTGGGGACCACTTTGCAGAACACCTCCGCTCAGTTCGCAACAAACAACTGCACCTCCCAGTCGCAAACCATTTCCACTCCCCCTCCCATTCTCTTGATGACATGTCCATCATGGGCCTCCTGCACTGCCACAATGATGCCACCCGAAGGTTGCAGGAACAGCAACTCATATTCCGCCTGGGAACCCTGCAGCCATATGGTATCAATGTGGACTTCACCAGTTTCAAAATCTCCCCTTCCCCCACTGCATCCCTAAACCAGCCCAGTTCATCCCCTCCCCCCACTGCACCACACAACCAGCCCAGCTCTTCCCCCCCACCCACTGCATCCCAAAACCAGTCCAACCTGTCTCTGCCTCCCTAACCGGTTCTTCCTCTCACCCATCCCTTCCTCCCACCCCAAGCCGCACCCCCAGCTACCTACTAACCTCATCCCACCTCCTTGACCTGTCCGTCTTCCCTGGACTGACCTATCCCCTCCCTACCTCCCCACCTACACTCTCTCCACCTATCTTCTTTACTCTCCATCTTCGGTCCGCCTCCCCCTCTCTCCCTATTTATTCCAGTTCCCTCCCCCCATCCCCCTCTCTGATGAAGGGTCTAGGCCCGAAACGTCAGCTTTTGTGCTCCTGAGATGCTGCTTGGCCTGCTGTGTTCATCCAGCCTCACATTTTATTATCAGCGCCTCATTAGAGGCTGCGATGATGTTACCCAGCAGGGTAATGTAATGTCTGATTAACAATGAACCAGCTCGGCGAGCCAACCAAATATAGCATTCCATTGACGAATTTTACAAATCGCCAGCGTCTCTCCTGGAGCAGAGTTGGCCACAAGGGAGGGTCCAACCAAAGAACCAGCAATAGCCCAGTGTAACTCCATGCACTGGGTCTGAGGGAGAGGTTGTTCTACAAACAATAGCGTTGAATGTGGCAGAGCCCGTGCACTAAAGACCATTGCAGATGATGGTGTCCTGCTGTTTGGCCCTTTTCACCCTGACAGCTGGCATGCAGCAAACATTGTGGACCAAGTGCCAATAGACCTCTTGCTTTCCTTCCCCATCCCATTCTCCCAGAACAGCCACCCCTTTCAGCTGTTGTGCTTTCAGATATCCAGAACCTGCATCTTCGGAGAGTGATTCCAGCTCAGAGAGTGGTGCTACCTGTTAGAATTTAGCATCAAATGCCGATCTGCACATGGTGGATCATTGGGCATAGGTACATACAAACATATAAATTTGGAGTGAGCAATTCAGCCCCTCCAGCCTGTTCTGTCGTTGAATAAGGTCATGGCAGATCTCATTGTAGCCTCACATCCACTTTCTCACATACCCCCAGTAAGCTTTGACTTCCCTTGTTAGTGAGGAATCTACTTCTGAACACCTTCAAAATATTCAGTGACCCAAGAGTCTGAGGCACAGAGTTACAAAGACTCCCCAGCCCAGACAGAAAAAGGAAATCCTCGATTCAGTCCCTGACCTATTACCCCTCAATGGGAATAACATCAGGGCCCACTACTCCTGTAACTGTCACAAAAGTCAAAACTTTTATCAATGCACACTACTTCCCTGCCTTTTAGACCAGATGAACACAAAGCATGGGCCAGCTCTCTGTACTTTACAAAGGTTACTATTTATCACAAATAAATAAATTACGGCAACAAGTAAACAACTATGATGTGTTGATATATAACTCCACTTGTTAAAAATCTAATCTCCTTGGGGAATCACTGTGGCTCTATGGTTAGCAATCTTGCCTCACAGCAGCAGGGACCTGGGTTCAATTCTATCTTCATGCGGCCGTCTGTGTGGAGTTTGCACGTTCTCCTCATTTCTGCGTGGGCTTCCTCGGGGTGCTCTGGTTTCCTCCCACAGCTGAAACATGCACAAGTTAGATGGATTTGCCGTGCTGAATTGCCCGTAGTGTTCAGGGATGTTTAGGTTATGTGCATTAGCCATGGGAAATGCAGGGTTACGGGGATAGGGTATGGGTCTGTGTGGAATGATCTTCGGAGAGTTGGTGTGGACTCGTTGGGCCAAATGGCCTGCTTGCACATTGTAGGGATTCTATGATTCATAAAGAAAAATACCTACACAGATATAGGGCAACACTCAAAAAACATTGATATTACGAATGGAGAGAAAGGCTGGAAAGGAAGGCAGTTCAATGGTTCCTTACTAGAGGGATCATTGAAATGACCTCCTGGCTCTCAAGCCTTGCTTCTCTTCAGTCTTCCTTCTCCAAGTACTTTCATTTGCTTAGCTCAGGAATTGGTAAGCTGGTTTGTGATGCCCACAGCATGTGTTCAATTCTGGCACAGGCTAAGGATGCTATGAAGGGCTTTCCTCCTCAATATCTACCCTCACCTGAGGCACTGTGACCCTCAGGTTAAACTCACCTCCAGTCACCTCACTCTAATGAGAGAGCAGCCCCATTGTCCAGTAGGCCTATGGCAACTTTACCTTTTCTCTGGTTTGCAGGATGTACAGAACCATAGGTTTGCAATTTACCATGTCACAAACTTCTCAGTTAAAAGTCACAGCTTACAGCAATTAAAGAGGGGAAATAGACTGCTCTCTTCAGACTTGAGGTTTTTCTTTAGCTGCAGAGGAAAGGACAACGCTTTCCTTTTCCAAGGTCTGACAGCTTTTCTCTGGGAGCCAACCACATCATTGTTAGCAGGCAGAATGGCTTTGATATTGGACAGTATGGTGGCTCAGTGGTTAGAGCTGCTGCCTCACAGGGCCAGGGGCCCAGGTTGGATCCTAGCCTCGAGTAGCTGTCCGTGTGTAGTTTGTATGTCATGTCCCTGCACCTGTGTGATTTGCTCTAGCTTCCTCCCAGAGTCTAAAATTATGCAGCTTAGTGGATTGTCCCATAGTGCTCAGGGTAGGTGCATTAGCCATGGGGTTACAGGGATAGATTGGGGAGGTGGGCCTGGGTGGGATGCCTTTTGGAGGGTTCATGTAGGTTTGATGATCTGAATGGCCTCTTTCTGCACTTGTAGGGATTCTATGTGGAGTGGTGCCCAGGTAGATGAATGCATGCATGCAGGTGAAGGCTGATAGCTAGAATGGACCATGTTTGCAAATAGTAGTGTCAAAATCTGCTGGCCAGGGCCAATCAAAACTCAAGGGCTCTGTCACAGGCAGGAGGTGGTTAAGTAAGGAGGCTTTGCTTGACATAATAGGGACATCATCTGGGAACAGTATTGTTGATAGTCTGTCCCTTCTGTTTGAGTGAACCTTGCATTCTCACCCAGTTTCTCTCCTCCTGAGCTCTGTAACCAGTCGCAATGTCACTTGTCCCTGTGCAGGGAATTCAGGAGAAACTCCTTCAGGCAGTATGGTTACAACTTGGAATTCATTGCAGTGGGAGATGGTTGAAGTGAAGACGAGGAGGTAGAGAAACTCAAAGGAGGAAGGAACAGAAAGATAGGTCGAGGTGGAGGGAAGTGGGTGAGAGCTGATGTTCATTGTGAAGCATCAATGCTACCAATTAGGCCAACGTACAGTTCTAAATATAATGAGTTGGGCTGGCAGTTCCGGTCTAGTTCCATGGAATCATGACTTTCACCAGCTGCTGTGTGAGGGCATACATCTGACTCAACACATTTCCTCAGTTTATAGGCTGGGAAATTTCTGGGAGTTGCTCCCAATTGAGTAGATGACCCCCTCTCTTCCCCCCAGGACCTGACAACAAAGAAGAGTCCTGAACTGAAACATCAGCCTTCCTGCTCCTCTGATACTGCTTGGCCTGCTGTGTTCATCCAGCTCTACACCTTGTTATCTCAGATTCTCCAGCATCTGCAGTTCTCACTATCTTAAAACCCAGAAAGCAGTGCTGCAACCCTATAAGGCATTAGTGAGATAGCGCCTGGTGTATTGTTCACAATTTTGGCTTCCTTACTTGAGCAGGGATGTAGTTATGTTGATTGTTTGATATTGATTTGATTCTGATTTTATTGTCGTATGTACTCAAGTACAGAAGTACAAGAGTACAGCAAAAAGTGTATAATGTCACCACACAAGGCACCAGCTTAAGTACAAAGTACCTCGGTACAGAATCTTAAAACCAAGGAAGAAAGAACAGTTAAACATTGCAGTAACTGTAATATGGCATAAAACATACAACATAATTTTAAAAGTTACACATTGCAGAACTTTATGATTTAGGTAGAAAATAAAGAAATAAAAGCTGAAAATTCAAACGTTACATTTTTTCTTAAGTGCTTAGCCACATTGGGACCGCACTTCAGGGAATTAACTCAAGACTCGAAGTCCACGCTGAGGCCATGCCAAATGGATAATGCACCATGCTGGATCACTGAGAGATCACCACGCCATGCTGAGAGATCACCTTGCTGAGATCACCACTCCAGGCCAAGAATTGGCCATGCTGGGCCACTGAGAGATCACTACTCCGGGCTGAGAGCCTGCCACATTGGGCCGCTGAGCGATCAGTGTGTTGTGCTGAGAGATTTCCACACCAGGCCGAGAGTCCACGACACCAGGCTGAGAGCCTGCCACACTGCTGCACCAGTGAGTGAGTCCGAGGTGGGAGGAGAGAGAAGGAAGGAAAAAAAAAATACCTCTTCCGCACCTACACAGGCCACAAACCACACCTCTTCCTCCGTTACATTGATGACTGTATCGGCGCCGCCCCTTGCTCCCCAGAGGAGCTCGAACAGTTCATCCACTTCACCAACACCTACCACCCCAACCTCAAGTTCACCTGGGCCATCTCCAGCACATCCCTCACCTTCCTGGATCTCTCAGTCTCCATCTCAGGCAACCGGCTTGTAACTGATGTCCATTTCAAGCCCACCGACTCCCACAGCTACCTAGAATACACCTCCTCCCACCCACCCTCCTGCAAAAATTCCATCCCCTATTCCCAATTCCTCCGCCTCCACCGCATCTGCTCCCACGATGAGGCATTCCACTCCCGCACATCCCAGATGTCCAAGTTCTTCAAGGACCGCAACTTTCCCCCCACAGTGGTCGAGAACGCCCTTGACCGCGTCTCCCGCATTTCCCGCAACACATCCCTCACATCCCGCCCCCGCCACAACCGCCCAAAGAGGATCCCCCTTGTTCTCACACACCACCCCACCAACCTCCGGATACAACGCATCATCCTCCGACACTTCCGCCATCTACAATCCGACCCCACCACCCAAGACATTTTTCCATCCCCACCCCTGTCTGCTTTCCGGAGAGGCCACTCTCTCCGTGACTCCCTTGTTCGCTCCACACTGCCCTCCAACCCCACCACACCCGGCACCTTCCCCTGCAACCGCAGGAAATGCTACACTGGCCCCCACACCTCCTCCCTCACCCCGATCCCAGGCCCCAAGATGACTTTCCACATTAAGCACGTTCACCTGCACATCTGCCAATGTGGTATACTGCATCCACTGTACCCGGTGTGGCTTCCTCTACATTGGGGAAACCAAGCGGAGGCTTGGGGACCGCTTTGCAGAACACCTCCGCTCGGTTCGCAATAAACAACTGCACCTCCCAGTCGCAAACCATTTCCACTCCCCCTCCCATTCTTTAGATGACATGTCCATCATGGGCCTCCTGCAGTGCCACAATGATGCCACCCGAAGGTTGCAGGAACAGCAACTCATATTCTGCTTGGGAACCCAGAAGCCCAATGGTATCAATGTGGACTTCACCAGCTTCAAAATCTCCCCTTCCCCCACCGCATCCCAAAACCAGCCCAGTTCGTCCCCTCCCCCCACTGCACCACACAACCAGCCCAGCTCGTCCCCTCCACCCACTGCATCCCAAAACCAGTCCAACCTGTCTCTGCCTCCCTAACCTGTTCTTCCTCTCACTCATCCCTTCCTCCCACCCCAAGCCGCACCTCCATCTCCTACCTACTAACCTCATCCCACCTCCTTGACCTGTCCGTCTTCCCTGGACTGACCTATCCCCTCCCTACCTCCCCACCTGTAATCTCCTCTCCACCTATCTTCTTTTCTCTCCATCTTCGGTCCGCCTCCCCCTCTCTCCCTATTTATTCCAGAACCCTCACCCCATCCCCCTCTCTGATGAAGGGTCTAGGCCCGAAACGTCAGCTTTTGTGCTCATGAGATGCTGCTTGGCCTGCTGTGTTCATCCAGCCTCACATTTTATTATCTTGGATTCTCCAGCATCTGCAGTTCCCATTATCACTGATACCAAAGATGTAAACTGATTGTGCTGTAATTACACAGCCTCACCAGCAGTGGGATCATAGTATTTTCGTTTATAACTTCCAGTTTTTCTAGACTCTAACTTGAGCTGCTCATCCACTTCCCAAACAGCATGAACTAATTGGTACCTTTAACTATCTCTCACTATGAAGATGTCATCCACGCAGGGAGTAACCTGGGCATTCAAGTGGATGAACATGTATACTAATTGTTATCTACGGATAATTGGAATGACAGTGTGGCATGCTCCACAAGGTAGCACAGATTTGCTTCCATTTCTTTCTTTCCCTGCTGTCAAACTGCCTCATCATTGAGGCATTTGGACACAAGGTGTAATACAATTTCATTAAATTGGTAACTGTGCCAGACCAGAAGTGTTTGGCTAAGATTCTGAAGAGGTTATTTGAAGCTGAGAATGTTTCAACTTAGGTATATCAAAGCAATCAGATAATTTATCCTGGGAATAGAAGTCACAGTTAAATTAAGCCGATAGAAGTAATGGAGGACAGGTTTCTCTGGTGTGAAAACTGTACAAAGATTGCAATGGGGATCTTTAAAGGAGTCTTCTGGGAATAATGCCTTTATATTTTTACTGTGTGTTTCAAAGTCTTTAAATTAGTCGTATACAATCTAAACAGTTTGGTTAATAAACTTCTGTTTTATTGTCAAAACTAAACCTGCAACATTGCAAGCTTATATTTCCATGAGACACCACCTTGTTAAAAATAGGGTATATTTTGCGTCTTCTCAATCTAGGATCTGAGTTGTCCAATAATAACATCAGATGGGATCGGAAAGCTGTCCATTCACTTAACAAAGGGAATGTAACTGAAACACAAATTTCCTCAATAAATGTAGGATTTCCACTGAATCAATTCCCATAACAATTGTGGATTGATGAACTTTGGGGCACATTTATAGTGATTGAGGGATTCTTTAACTGCCACATCACTCTGCTAATATTTTGCATTGATTGATGACATTTCATGACAGGAAGTGCATACTTTGTTTTAAAAAAAGTAAGTTCTTGTGATTTTTTGAATTATTTACAAATTACAGAGCAATGAGAAACATTGTAATACTTGGAAAAACAATCTATCTGGCTCCTTTGTTATGTCTGAGATTCAACAGCTTCGAGTAAGAGTCTGTGTCTCTTGAGCGCTTACAGGAGAAGTAAGTCTTGTTGCATCAGGCTTTAAGATATTGAGCCAAATCCTGTTGGAAAAACCAACACAGTCCGTTAATGACACGCACTTCAGTTAACATACAAATCAGTCAGCAACTGGGAAAGTAAGGAGATACATCAGAGGTTGCAAGAAATTATTAGTCAATTCATACTGTTTTGCTTTGTACAAATCACCCCTCCAGGTTATTTTTAATTCATTCAATTTTAATTCTTTGGATATGCATATTAATTGCTACTTAAATGCATAGTTCAAACACCTTATTGTCAAAGCATTATTAAAGTCATTAATCTCTCTGATCAAAAAGGAATAATTTACAAACTATTGAGCCTTGTCCCTGCAAATAGATTAGATTCGATTCCCTACAGTGTAGAAACAGGCCCTTCAGCCCAACAAATCCACACTGCCCCTTGGAGCATCCCACCCAGACCCATCCCCCTATAACCCACACACCCCTGAATACTACGGGCAATTTAGCATGGCCAATCCACCTAGCCTGCACATCTTTGGACTGTGGGAGGAAACCGGAGCACCCGGAGGAAACCCACTCAGACACAGGGAAAATGTGCAAACTCTGCACAGTCACCTGAGGCTGGAATTGAACCTGGGTCCCTGGTGCTGTGAGGCTGCAGTGCTAACCACTGAGACACCGTGCCCCCCCGAATTGTAGCAAATTGTTGTTACAGAGTTCACAGTACAATTTATTTTAAAAACAGTCTTAGAGCTATACAGCCTGGACACAGACCCTTTGGCCTGACTCATCCATGCTGACCAGATATCCTAAATTAATCTAGTCGCACTAACCAGCATTTGGCCCATATCCCTCTTAACCCTTCCTTTACATGTATCCATTCAGATGCCTTTTTAATGTTGTGATTGTACCAGCCTCCACCAGTACCGCCAGCAGCCCATTCCATACATGCACCACCAACATATTTACTTTTCATGTGTGTTTCTTTTTTCTCCCAAATTTTTCTAATCAAATCCTTCTTTTCCCTCTATTTATTTCCATTTCTCAAACCATGTGGGCTCTAATGCATCTCTCTTTCTGTCGTCTGCGTTGTGAAACAGCTACTGGCAGCTTGGGCTTGGACTAGTGCTGTCACCAATTATCTTCTCTACACTCAGTCAGTTGGCTTATTTTATCAGAGATAATGGGAAAGGCCGATGCTGGAGAATCCAAGATAACAAAGTGTGAGGCTGGATGAACACAGCAGGCCCAGCAGCATCTTAGGAGCACAAAAACTGACATTTCGGGCCTAGACCCTTTATCAGAAACTGACGTCATTGGTGGGTTCACCGGCCGTGGCCTCATGGTCAATGGAGGCAGGTACATTGTGTGGGGGGTGCAGGGTCAGGCTGGGGATTTGGGAGGTGGAGGAATCCTGTGTAAGGAAGTGGGAACCAGTGAGTTTGTTGTACTTATGGTTTTTGGTGTCCAGGAAAGCTGAGTAGAACTGTGTGTTTAGTCTGTGGATCCTTCGGAGGATAAAAAACAGGGGAGGTCCTTTTCAGGTCTGGGAGAGGGAGGCTGTGAGCTGGGGCAGGCCGGATTGCAGTGCCTGGAGATGCTGCGAGTGTGTGTTTCAGGACTCACAGGGAGACACGCTTCCGAAGGGTCTCGATGTTCTGCATGTAGATGTGGTCACGGTTGGGGCCAAATTGGGAAGGTTTGAATGTGGATTGTAGTCCGTTGGGGATGATCTGGTTCTGTAGGCAGGTGCTGAGGAAGGTGACGTGGCTGTGGTACCTGGTTTGCTTCAGGACATGGTCAAGCAGTTTCAAGGCTGAAGAGACTACAAGAGAGTTGCAGTGGGAAAGAGATCCCTTGAGGTTGGTCCAGAGGGAGGAGGGTAACTTCTTCAGGTTAGGCATCCCTGGAAGAGGCTTTACAGTGAGGTTAAAATTGTGATCAGAGATAATGGGAACTGCAGATGCTGGAGAATCTGAGATAACAAAGTGTGGAGCTGGATGAACACAAGCAGAATCTTAGGAGCACAAAAGCTGATGTTTTGGGCTAGACTCTTCATCAGAAATCTGTCCTAATGATGACCATATAACTAGTGTTGAGTGGTGAAAAAAAAACAAGGTTCACTCATGTGCTTTAGGAAATGAAATCTGCCATCCTTACCTAGCCTGGCCTGGCCTACATGTGACTCTAGACCCACAGCAATGTAATAATTGATTCTTAACTGTCCTCTGAATAATTCGGGTAATAAGTGTTTGCCAATCCAGTGAAACCCATGAAAGAAATAAGAAAGCACCATGATCAGTTTGTACGATCAGGGCTGGTTGCATATTTAAGAAGTCTTTGCTGTTTTTGTGATTCAGTTCTGTGCCGCCCTCTCTTCCCGGTGAACAGCTGCAGAGCTTTTCTACTCTACCTGCTCCCTCATTGAGGGCATTTCAGTCTTCTCTATCTTTGAAGAATAATGCCCAGTGTCTGGGAATGATTAGACTATTAGCTACTAGCCAAGGTCATTCATACTTGGTTTCTCAGCAGCAGTTGTGGTGTTGATAGTAATCCTTTCTCCATCAGAGTTGAATGAGAATTCAGCGAGGCTACAACCTTGCTTTGTCTCTCAATGTTGAAGATCATAGACTTGACAGCATACATTTTGCTCAACCAATTCAGTGAGAACGGTGAGCATCACTGTCTGGCACACAATTTATCGCCCATCCCGAATTGTTTTTAAACTGATTGGCTAGCCGTGCCATTTTAAAAGGCAGTTCAGAGACAGTAACATTGCTTTTGAGTTTGGGGACAAATGAAGACCAGACCTGATATGTAAGATGGATTTCGTTCTCTAAGGAAGCTGTACTCATCCAGATAAGTGGGAGAGCATTCCATCACATTCCTAACTTGCGCCTTGTGGATGGTGGACCGGCTTTAGAGAGTCAGGAGCAGAGTTACTCACTGCAGAATTCCCAGCCTCTAACCTGCTCTTGAAGCCTGACGTTTATGTGTTGAGTCCAGTTGAGCTTCTAGTGAATAGTCACCTCCCAGAATGTCGATAGTGGGATATTCAATGAGAGTGATACCCATGAGTAACAAGAAGAGATGGTTAGACTTTCTTTTGTTGCAGATCATCCTTCCCATTATGTGACATGAATATTATTTGCCACTTGTCTGCCCAAACCTGGATATTGTCCAGATCTTGCTGCATTTGGATGTGGACTGCTTTCATAGCAGTTTGCTGTTCAAATGGACTCCTGAACAAGTATGTTTTGTCTGCTTTGAGCTAATCCTCTTTGCAAGTCCTCAGGCTCCACCTTACCTGTAACTCATTGACCATGTCTGTGTTAGCTAACAGTTCATTGGCAGAATTAGACCAACTCAAAGCAAAATAAACTCCTTAAAACACTGTTCCTTCTGAAAGATCTCCCCATTGGCCCAATCCACAGCCCTGAGCAGTTGATTGAAAGTCACAAGAGATTGTGCTCAGAGGTGGGGGGAGAGGCAATCAATTAGAGGTTCCCACAGCTTTACAGAATAGATCCATTGTTCTCCAGCCTTACTTCAAAGCAGGACCCTAGTTAATAAAAGTATTCCAAAAATAATGCGAGGCATGAGTTTGGAAAAGCGTGTCACCAATTTTAAATCAACATGTGAAAAGCTCAGAACATACTCAGAAAGACTGTACTTGTGTTTTGATTGTTTTTTATTGCTACCCCCTTCTGGAATTCTCCAAAGCATCACGTACTCGTGTTGTTTAATTCCAGGTCCTTTGACTTACTTTCTAATTGATCCCTTCACCTCAAAGAAGCCAGGCTGACAATGCAGGTGCAGACTTTCCCCTTGATTGTTCAACTCGGAGATCAGTGGAAGGATTCCAGGTGGCAACCATTAACCAAATTACTTAGTTAGTAGCAAACTTCTGTGCCATTAGGTTATAAAAGGGAGAAGTGTGCAACAGCCAAGTGTTCTGGCCAATATCTGCCACCTGGACTCTGCTGATACACAACTGCTACAATCAAGCAGAAACAGCTTGCTAATTCTTACCAGTCAATTAGTGAGGCAAGGCTGTGAAACAAGCCAAGGAAATTAACAAATCCCTTCCCTCTGGGCTGAGGTTTGCACAATCCTCATCCCGAGGAGAACACTTCAAAAGCTCAACAACTGAATTTGCACTTCTGTTGTTGATTCTCAAACTGATGTGAGTTTTGCTTTATCAGTTGAGATCATCTAACTCAGCAGACCCTCTGCTGTTGAGAGAGGGGTGAGTGTTAGCCAGCCCCCTATTTTGCTCTTTGAAATAACGCAGCTGCTCTTCTTATATGAGAGGGCAGGCAGGGTCTCAGTTTAACAGGATGTCAAAAGACAGCTTTTCTAATGGCTTTCCTGGCACGGCATTGGGATAGCTTATATACAGTGGGAGTGGGACATCAACCAACAGCTTCCTGCTACAGAATTGAAGTTGGCATTGTGTGGCAACACATTGCCATAAAGAAAGGGGCTAAAGAATTCTGGCATGTTTTGGTCAATTGAACAGTTAAAAATGATCATAGGAAGGTGAAGGTAATAGATATTAGTGAAATGCTTTGCGTTAACTTCAACTATCTCTCATCTGTTCTTGTCTTTACATGTTTCTATAATCTTTCCATGAATTGACGATTGTTGTTGAGGCCAGAATGATGTGCGTGAACATTAAAACAGAATATTCTATCACACTTGTCTTGTAGATGATGACAGGCTTTGGGAGACAGGAGCTGCATTTTATTACTGTAGAAATTGTAGCCTTTGACCAGCTCTTGTAGCCTTGGTATGGCCAGTTCAGTTGTTTGCTCAATAACTCTAGGAAGTTAATAGCGGGAGGTTCAAAGGTAGTTATGTCACTGAATATAGAAAATAGGAACAAGAGTAGGCCATTCAGCCCTTCAAGATTATTCTCATTCAATGTGAGTACAGCTGATTGTACTATACCCAGTTTCCACATTCTCTCCAAAGCCTTTGATCCCTTTAGCCCTAAAAGCTATACATAACTCCATGAAAACATTCAATATGTGGCAAAGAAATCTATAGGCTCACTTTTTTTAAGATTGGGTGGGGGGGTGGGGTGTGTGTGTGTGTGTGTGTAAAGAGCCTTTTCCTCATCTCACTTTTAAATACACTATGCCATATCCTGAGACTGCAACACCTGAATCTGGATTCCCTGGTCATTGGGAACATCTTACCTTAACAAGACGAAAGCTAGACTTTACAGTTGTTGGAGATGGTCACGGACTGTGCTACAATCTCAGGCAATATCCTCAGTAATCTCAGTCTTTAACTTTTCAAAGAATTCAAACATCCATGTATTTATTAAAAGAATGAAGCCACAAGATTCATTGTTTAAATCAAAAGAATTTTAATATGGGAAAAAAGGTTAAAGAAACATGAATACTAATAAATACACTTCATTTTATGGAGTCTAAGTACAGTGAGTTCTTTTATGTATGATAAAAATCCAACTCTTTAAATCATATTTCTGTTCATTGGGCTTGTATCCCAAATAAACTCAAGTTGCATATTTATCATAAATTAGAAGATTAACATCTTTGTCTGAGTACTTTTTTGGAGGATCATAAGTATAGTAATTTCTTAAGACTTCCACTTGCATCTGGCAAATTTATCTGTTCAACTCCCCTCCAACCAACCCACAAATGCAAATTTCCTGTTTAGAGGTATTTCCATCAAATTTAACAGAAGCTACTTCAGGTCACAACTCCCTTGGTTCTAATACAACACAATAGGTCGGGCAGCATCAGAGGAGCAGGAAAGTTAACATTTCAGGTCAGGACCCTTCTTCAGAAATGGAGGGAGGGAAGGCAGCTGGGAAATAAACTGAGGTGGGGAATGGGGCTGGGGAAGGTGGGTGGGATGGTGATAGGTGAGACCCAGGTAGCCAGTGGTGGGGATTGGTCAGTGAGGTGGGAGGAATGGCCTCTCATCCCTGCCTCCTTGATCTGACACACGCTCTCCATCTTCTCTCTCACCAATCCACCCTTCCCACCTCACTGACCACCACCCATCACTGCCTACCTGCATTCACCTATAACCATCCCACCTACCTTCCTCAGCCCCACCCCTCCCCTCTACTTATTTCAGAGCTCCATTTCCCCTCCCCCATTTCTGAAGAAGAGTTCTGACCAGAAACATCAGCTTCCCTGCTCCTCTGATGCTGCCTGGCCTGCTGTGTTCCTCTAGCTCCACACTGTGCTATCTCTGACTCCAGCATCTGCAGTTCTTCATGTCTCCCTTGGATCTAATACTCTTTTTCTCTGGAGTTTTGGATCTAAGACTTTTTTCTCTCTCCTTGGTTAAACAAAAAGTTCACTCTCTGCTATGAAGTTCTTCAGTTAACAAGATTTTAAGCTCTTTCAATTGGCACATGTAATTTGTTTGATTTTGATTGACTTAATGTTCTTTGTATTGTAAACTGAGCCGATGATTCACATGTATACTGAGAACAATGAGTTATTCAGGATGACAATCCATTTAACAGATTAAAATGGCTAACATGCAATAATAATTGGCATCATGTTAATGAGCTGTCAGCTGTAATTTGGTTGTTAGCTCTCTTGCCACAAGGTCTCCGCTTCCAGTCCTGCGTCAGGACTTGAATAGGTTAAAAGCTACAACTGACAGTCTGAGGGAATACTACATAGTCAGATGTGCCACTTTTTTAGGTGAGACATTTCAGAGTGAGTTTATTGAGGTGAATGTAAAAGATTCCATTGGCACGGTATTGCAGAGGAGTGCATGAAGATATCCTGGTGTACTGGCCAATATTTACATTACATACGCAGATTAGCACAGGGGTCGCATGGCAGCTCAATGTTTAGCTGATGAAGGGTCTAGGCCCGAAACGTCAGCTTTTGTGCTCCTGAGATGCTGCTTGGCCTGCTGTGTTCATCCAGCCTCACATTTTATTATCTTGGAATCTCCAGCATCTGCAGTTCCCATTATCTCCAATGTTTAGCACTGCTGCTTCACAGCACCAGCAGCCCAACTTCGATTTCACACTCGAGTGAATGTCTGTCTGGAGTTTGCATACTCTCCTTGTCTGCATGGATTTGCTCTGATTTCCTCTCACAGTCCAAAGATATGTAAGTTAGGTGGGTTAGCCATGGGAAATACAGGGATAAGGTAAGGAGGCATGGATTTGGTGGGATGCTCTTCAGCAGGTCAGTGTGGACTAGATGGGCCAAATGGCCTGCTTCCACACTGTAGGGATTGTATGATCTGATCATTTTCGCATTGCTAACTATATGCTCAAGAAGAAGTGTTGGCGGAATGTAGGCACGAATCTCTATTGCCAACTCGAATGAAGCAGGATGTCATCTAATTAAAGATCTGGCTGACCTATATATGTGTCAAAGCCCAGGACTCCCCTCCCTCAAAGCCCTATGGGTTTAGTTACACCCCAAGGACTGCAATGTCTCAAGAAGACAACTCACCCCCATTTTCTCTGGGGCAATTAGAGATGGGCAATAAATGCTGTCCTAGCCAACGACGATGACATCCTGTGAAAGAACAGACTCTATGCTTAGCGTGAGCTGTAGGCAATGTTCTGATCCTGGGATGTGATGGTGATAAAGAAGGCCAGCTAGAAACAATTGCAAGGAACAGCCTGAACAAAGTAAAGATGGTTTAAGAAATAGTTAAAAATAATTTCTTGGAGACGTAATCCTAGGCAAAAGCGGCAGTAATCTGAGATAAAAAGATTGTTGCTCAGATTTTGGAATCATATTCTAATGGAATTGGATTTTCAAATGTTCACTGTTTTCAAAGATGATCTAGTTAAGAACATTAAATATAGTGCATCTCAACAACATCACACCCTGTCAATCCTTACTGAAAGCAGTTAAACTTAGAAAAAATAACAAATGGAGTGAATATTGCCTTCAGTACTCAAATTCCTACATCACCTCACCACTTACTATCTCTAAAACCTTCACTAGCCCAACAATGCTCAGAAACGTCCACTCCAGATTTCCAAGCATACCTCGATTGCTGATGCTCCAAAATTGGCAGCTAAGCATTCAGCCTTAAGCTCTGACATTTTCAGGGCTGCAGGAAAAGACCATGAACTATTCAGAGATAGTGGGAACTGCAGATGCTGAAGAATCTGAGATAACAAGGTGTAGAGCTGGATAAACACAGCTGGCCAAACAGCAGTAGAGGAGCAGGAAAGCTAACGTTTCGAGTCTGGACCGAAAGGGTTTCTGAAGAACGGTCCAGATCCGATATGTCAACATTCCTGCTGCTATGATGTTGCTTGGCCTGCTGCGTTCATCCAGCTCTACACCTTGTGAAGTAATCAAAGACCTGGCACAGACGCAGTGGACCAAATGGGCTCCCTCTATGTTGTCCCAGTCTGCAAATCCAGAGGAAGGCTCCCAAAACATTAAATCTGTTTCTCTTCACAGATGCTGACAGTCCTGCTGAGCTTTTCCAGCAACTTCTGTTTTTGTTCCTGCAAATTCCAGTGTAACCTTCACTACATGTTAGCTTTGTTGACGTAATTTGAGTCACTAGCTGAACAAAATTGTAATTTGCAAAGAGACTTAGCAAAGGTATTAGGAATGGTATTCATGAAACTATTGTCAAATGCTGTAAAATCCATCTGGTTCACTAGTGCCCTTAGGGGAGGGAATCTGCCAGCCTTACCTGGTTTGGCCCACATGTGACTCCAGACCCATTGCAATGTGGTTGACTGTTAATTGTCCTCTGAAAAGACCTAGGAAGCCACTGACTTTTAGGGCAATTAGGGATGGGCAAAATGCTGGTCTTGCCAATAACACCCACATCCCATAAAAGAGCAAAAACAAGCTTATTAAATCAGCTCGGGGATAATATTCCTTTTGTCATCTATTCCCAGATCTTCCTCGCATTAAGAACAAAGAACAAAGAAACCTACAGCACAGGAACAGGCCCTTCGGCCCTCCAAGCCTGCGCCGATCAAGATCCTCTGTCTAGCCTGTCATCTATTTTCTAACGGTCTGTGTCCATTTGCTCCCTGCCCATCCATGTACCTGTCCAGATATATCTTAAAAGACGTTAACGTGTCTGCGTCTACCACCTCCACTGGCAACGCGTTCCAGGCACCGACCACCCTCTGTGTAAAGAACTTTCCACGCATATCTCCCTTAAGCTTTCCTCCTCTCACTTTGAACTCATGACCCCTAGTAATTGAATCCCCCACTCTGGGAAAAAGCTTTTTGCTATCCACCCTGTCTATACCCCGCATAACCCCCCTAACTTTCCTTTTCTCCTCCTCATAAGGCCTCATCTTAGCCATAGTTCCACAAGACCAACATATACTTTCTTACTCCTTGGAGGATCTTTTTTGTTTGCTTCTTTCAGTCGTTACGTTGTACAGTTTTGTGTGGATCAGTGAAACGAGACCTGACCTTATCAATGAAGCCTCTAGCAGTTTCCTTGGGTGACAATCAAATCCTTCTGACTAGTAAAAACTCTCCATGTCGAAAGGCCTGGCATGGGATTCTTCCTGTACATTTATAAATGGTATTTCTCTGTGGTTCTCACTGTATGTAAAACTGAGGGTTAAATAGCATACTCCTGACCAACACATGGCTCTATGAACCCAGACTCAGGCCATTCAATTCATCAAGTTTGTACTTGAGTTTAAATTCACTTTATTCCCTCTTCATCTCACTTATCACTGTGTCATTCTATTCTTTCCCCCTCATCTTGGTTCCTCTTAAATGCAGTTAATAGATCATTGCAACCATTTGCTGAAGTAGTATGCTCTACATTGCTTCCACTGACTGAGTTACAAGATGTTCCCTGACTTTCCCATTTGATTTCTTAGTGATGTGTCGTATTTATAGTCCCTATTTTTGACGTTCCACAACAGGAGACATCTTAGTGTCTATTTTATTAAACTTGCTCATAAAATTTAAAAACCTCAATCTGTTCACCCCCTGTCTTTCCTGTTCAGGAGAAAAAACCCCCAGTGGTTCAGTTTTGCCTAATCAGATACAATCTCTCAAATCTGCTCTCAGTTTTGAAAACTTATTGGCACTTTTACCAGTGTTTTGTATTTTTTTTAATGTGATACGGTCACTAGAACTGTGTCCATTACTCCAAGTGTGGTCTAACCAAGGTGGGATGTAAATGTTTAACACAACTTCCTCTGTTGTTCATTTCTACTTCTTCAGCCTTGTTACCCAGAGGCATTACTTTGAATGATTTATGATTCTGTGTCTCTAGATCCCCTTGATCCTCTATCCCTGTTGGAGACAAGTATTAGAAGTAGGAAAAATAATCAGGAGTCCATCATCGAGTGACCACCAAGAGATCAACAATGAATAAAGTAAAGCAAAGAACTGAAAATGTTTTCCCTGATAATTATGTGATGATGTCTTCATATTTAATACAGTTTTTGGATTCGAATTTGAAGGATTGAGGAGCTACCCAGGTTTTATTTTAAGATAATAAAAATACACATTGGAACATTTTATTTTTAACAAGGCATTTCTCGGGAACCATTTGGCTCAAACGTTTGCTGGCCCAAGTTCCTTGAATTCACATCAGGGAAGACATCCAGCTGATATTATGTTTGGGTTTTATGAATGCTCTGTTTGATCAATATTTGCAGGCATGGAGATGGTTTTAAATCTTTCACTAAAGAAACTTATTGCATAAAGGAACTGGTCAGCTCATGTTTCCTGTTTCTAAAGCATCTTTGTGATGAGCCATTGTGAAACCTGATTCTCATTTTGAAGAGTGGTTGGATGAGTTCTTCACACAATGTTTCCTGAGAAAGCTGTATCTGCCAAGACTTCAGAATCAACTGCTCATAGCTGGGGACACCTGCCTATACTTGTAAACAGCCATCTGAACATCCCAAATCTTTATATGTCCATCTCCCATCGGGATGGTCTTACGGCTCTGTGCTGCTTCCTAGAAAAGAGGCCTGAACAGACCCCATCAACCACCACCCTCCTCAACCTGACTGAGCTCATTCTTGGATAATACAATGTGAGGCTGGATGAACACAGCAGGCCAAGCAGCATCTCAGGAGCACAAAAGCTGACGTTTCGGGCCTTTCTGATGAAGGGTCTAGGCCCGAAACGTCAGCTTTTGTGCTCCTGAGATGCTGCTTGGCCTGCTGTGTTCATCCAGCCTCACACTTTATTATCTTGGAATTCTCCAGCATCTGCAGTTCCCATTATCTCTGAGCTCATTCTTACACTGAACAATTTCTCTTTTAACTCCTTCACTTTCTCCAGATAAAAGGGATGGCCACGGGTACCTGCATGGGTCCCAGTTCTGCCTGTCTCTTTGCAGGGTACGTGGAACATTCCTTGTTCCTTTCATCAATGTTGAAGACCATGTGACGGCCACTTCCACCCATGTGGAAGATCATGTCACTGTTGACATCATCAACGACTATGTTACTTCTCCTTTCACCCAGCGACCACTCCAGCATACACATCCACATCCTTGATCTCAGCTCCAGATCTACGTCCAGCCCCAGGCCCATGCCCTGCCAGGTAGTCGCCATCCCCCTGTCCTTCCCCCTCACTGAGGCTAAATGGTTAGACCTCAGCAAAGGGCTCACCTTCATTCCCCTGTGCCCACACATGAACAAAACACACTTTAATGTTGAGCTCTTTATCCATCACCTTTACCTCTGCACCTATTTCTCTGAATGGGAATCCAACCCACCCTCTAATGACTCCTTCTACCGCCTCCAGCGATATCCAACCTCCTGGACAACCCCCTTGCCCCTAACTTCCTCCCATCCCTTGATTTCTTCACCTCAAACTGCTGCCGTGACATCAATCGCCTGAATCTCTCCACACAACCCCCTCCCCATCAGAAAGCGCAGCCCTCTGCTCCCGTCCCAACCTCACTATTTTTGCCGCTGATGAAGGGGGTGGTGTCGCGATAGTATGGCGAACTATCCTCTATATCGCTGAGGCCAGGCACCAAGTCTCTGACATCTTCTCCAACCATCCCCTCCATCATGAAACTGTCTCTGATCACCAAGCCATTATCTCCCAGAATGTTATCAACCTCATTCCCTCAGGAGATCTCCCGCCCACTGCCTCCAACCTGGTAGTTCCCCAGCCCCGCACAGCCCATTTCTATCTCTTACCCAAAAGCAATAAACCCGACTGCCTCATTGACTCTACCCGCTCCTGTCCACCCCACCCCCCCGAGCACATCCCCTCCTACCTCAACTCCATTCTTTCCCCTTATCGTCTGGGAACTCCCCACCTACTTTCGTGACACAAACCACACCCTCCAAATTTCCCAAAACTTTCAAAACCCCGGCCCCCAACACCTCATCTTTGCCATGGACATACAGTTTCTTTACACCTGTATCCCCCACACTGAGGAGGCCTAAAAGCATAGATCCAACCAGTCCCCCTCCCACTGATACTCTCGTTCGCTTGGCAGAACTGGTCCTCACTGTCAATAATTTTTCCTTTGATTCCTCCCACTTCCTACACACCAAAGGGGTGGTTATGGGCACCTGCATGGGCCCGAGCCATGCCTGCCCCTTTATAGGATCCATGGAACAGTCCTAACCTGTCCATCTTCCTATTCAGCTATCCACTCCAGCTATCCTACTGACCAATTGCTGCAACCCGTTACCTGCATCCACCTATCACCACCCCACCTACTTTCCCCAGCCCCACCCTATTTAATTCTGTGCTCTCCTCTCCATCCCCAGACCTGATGAAGAGTTTCAGCCCGAAACGTTAATTTTCTCGCTCCTGCTGTCTGATCTGCTGAGCTTTTCCAGCTCAATGTTTATTGACTGTGGCTTCCAGCATCTGCTGTCTCCCACTCCCAGCTGCCTCCCACAACTCTCTTTCTGGTTTATCAATGACATCTTCAGTGCTGCTCCCCTCTCTCTGGAATTGGGAAAGTTATCAAATTCTCTTCCAGTTTTTGCCCTGCCCTCACCTTCACCTGGTGTATCTCTGACTTTTCCCTTCCCTTCCTTGACATCTGTTTCCATTCCTGGGGATAAGCTGTTCACCAATATCCATTATAAACCCACTGGCTCCCACAGCTACTTGGACTATACATCCTCGCACCCTGCGTCCTGTGAAGGCTTCCATTCTCTCAGCTCCTCCATCTTTGACGGATCTGTTCTGAGGAAGCCAAATTCAACAAGGGATCCTCCAAAGTTACTACCTGTTTCATCAACTGAGGATTCCCCAACACCGTTGTTGACAGGGCCCTCAGCTGGGTCTGACATATCTCCCGCACTTTGGACCTCACCTCACCTCTTCTCTCCCACAATTAAGGTAGGGTTTCCCTTGTCCTTACCTCGCACCCCACCAGCATCTACAGGTGCTATTTCTGCCACCTCCTGCGAGATGCCACCACCAGACATATATTCCCCTTTCCCCCTTTTCTGCCTTCCTGGAGACCGTTCCCTCCAGGACACCGTGGTCCACTCCTCCTTCACTCCCAATACCTTTCCAAAGCCCTATGGCACCTTCCCCTGCACTTGCAGAAGGTGTAACACCTGTGTGTTTACTTCCTCCTCTGTATCCAAGGGCCCAAGCATACCTCCTCTGTGAAGCAGAGCTTTACCTGCCCTTCACTCAATCTAGTCAACTGCATTCACTGCTCACAATGTTGGCTCCTCTGCACTGGGGAGAAAAAAAAGCTTAGACTGGGTGACTGCTTTTTGGAACACCTATGTTCTGTCCACAAAAAGGACTCTAAAACAGCAACTTTCCTTCTCCTCTAATGCTACCCAGCCTGCTGCGCTCCTCCAGCTCCCCACTGCGTTAACTCCAATCTTCCATTTGCCTGCCACCATGTTCAACACACCACCATCTTCCCTGGCCAACATCTTTTCTCAGGTTTGCTGCAGTGCTCCAGTGAAGCTGTGCACGAACTAGAAGAGCAGTATCTCATCTTCCACCTGGAGACCCTGTGGCCTTCTGAACTCATCACCGAGTTCAATAATTTTAGGGCTTGAACACCTTTCCCTCTGCTTTCCCCCACTCCCACACACTAGGCCTTGTCATCACATGATCTGCTGCCAAACACTACATTGTTAGTCACCAATAGTCAGTCACATTAGGTCCTATTAGCAACTATTCACTCTCCCAGACTGACCTTTAATCACTGTTTTGTCTGAGCAAATGTTTTTCTCTCTCAGTTCTATCTCCAACTATTGTTTACTCCCGCACTTGCACCACCCTCTACCACTAGTCTCACTGAGCTACCATCAGTTCTGAGAAAGGATCACAGGACCAGAAACGTTAACTGATTTCTCTTCACAAATGCTGCCAGACCTGCTGAGTTTTTCCAGGAATTCTATTTTTGTTTCAGATTTCCAACATCTGCAGTTCTTTCGGTTTTTCATCCTGAACTTTATCCTTTTTACCTTCAAGGATTAAAACATCTTGGTGTTTTAACCAATTCCACACCCTTTTAGGAATAAATTTCATTTTCTAATAGAGCAATAATTTTGTGCTTTTTAAAGATGAATGATTAATAATGGTCCTGGATCCTATTCTTAAAGTCTGATTTAGAGAGAGAATACGATTGTTCATATCAGGAACAGAGTAAAATAAAATAAATTGATTTTCTGCGTTTCATTTTCTATGTTTCTAACCTAAAGCATGTGAGACAACAAAGACCTTCCCATCTCAGCCATAACAATTAACATCAAATAAAATATTGGGTAATCACTTTTGGGAAGCCTTCTAACCAAGCTGAGGTCAACAAGCCAACAAAGAGTAGGTGGGGTCTTTGTGAGAAATGCTGATTGGATATGATCCATAATATTTAGTTTGTTGAGAGAATGAGTAATGTTTGAAGAAAGGCGGCTTTGTTGAGTACTTGCTAAGGTTATTAGAGTACATGTGTTTTTGAAGAAAATGCATTACCTGAACATTTGATCAATTTCTCGTTCCCGTCAAAAAAAACCCCGAAGAACATTCCCAGAAAAGTGTGAAAGGAGTGGTTGGTGCCAAGTGGCATTTTGCAGTGGGCCTCGTTACTCAGTTGAGCTGATGTCAAATTGTATCTCAAGGGGAGAAGGCTGGCGGGGAAATTAACCTTGGTACTAAAGCCTGGCAGCACCAGTGCACCAGCCTATTTGAAAGTTCCAATTATGATGAAAAGATTGTTTCTGTAAATAAAGATGTACCGAAGTATGGGCCACTGGACGTGGCAGTGGGGGGTGTGGGGTATAGGGGTTTATAGGGAAGTTGATGGGGGGGGATAGTGGTCAACTCTGAAATTCTTTAATGTTTTCTGTTGCTTCCACCCACCTGCAAAACATTGAGTTGGCAGCCAAATCCCTTTGGCTTCCCATCACTCCACCTTGCTCCAACTGCTGTCCAAATATGGCCAAAATTTCAGTCATGGCTTTGGGAGAAAGGGAGCCTCTCTCAGAGTTGATTACACGTTCCTGGAAAGGAAGGCGCACAGGATATTCCAGAAATTATACTCATAATGCAAGGGCGGTGAACAATGTAGTGACTTCAGCAATTTTGTTAAGACCTATTGGAGATTTTTGTTTCTTTATAATAGCTTTATCTACACTTGTCCTGTACCGTGAGGGGAAAGCCCATTTCAGGTATTTATTGTGGAGACCACAATGAATAGCTGTACAGTTTGAGCCTGACATTCCCAACAGGTTTTCCTATTTACACAATTATACTGGAAAAGGATGGTAGAGGCAGAACTCCACGTGAAATTTATGATGAATTTTGATGAGCCTTTCCAATGCCAAAGTATTCAAGGCTAAGGGCCGAGCGTTGGGAAATGAGATGAGAATAGATTATGGCTGTTTTAGACTGGCATGGACATGATGGGCCAAAGGGCCTTATTCTGTGCTGTAGACTTCTATGACTCTGTAAAGAATAACTGAATGGAAGGAAAAATACAGAGCAAGTCAGCTAATGAGAAAGATGTGGGTTTTAGATTTTAATTTCATCCTGACTTAAAAGATTTACAGGCACAGTAGGAACTGTAGATGCTGGAGAATCTGAGATAACAAGCTGTAGATCTGGATGAACACAGCAGGCCAAGCAGCATCAGAGGAGCAGGAAATCTGATGTTTCAGGCCTAGGCCCTTCTTCAGAAATTTTCTGAAACATCAGCCTTCCTGCTCCTCTGATGCTGCTTGGCCTGCTGTGTTCATCCAGCTCTACACCTTGTTATCTTGAAAAATTTACAAGTGTGTCACCAGAACGAAGAGGTTGAAACTATCAGGAAACCTGAACAGACTGAGGATCTTGTTCGCTGGAAATGAGAAAGTTAACAGATGTCCCTGGGATGCAAATTGATAAGATTGACACAGTGGAGATGTCTGCACTTATGATGAAGACCAAAACTCAAGATCATAGACAGAAAACAGCCACAAAATAAATCCAAGTGATGCACATGTGCAATTTGCTATTAGAGGGAATGGTTCAGGTGAATAATATAGCTACATTTGAGAAGAAGCTAAATAAATACAAGGAGAAAGGACTGGGAGGAAATGCTAGGAGGGTGAGATGAAGTGTGGAAGTGAGAAAGTACAAGTGGAGGATAAGCACTGGTGTAGAATATTTGGTTCAAATGCTTGTTTCTGTGCTGTGAATATTTGTAATTCAATGCTATAGAGAATAAGAGCACAGCTGAAACACTCTGCTCCAGTGGATTACTTCATGTTTGAACCTTATATAAAGGATGTCCATTCCTTGTGGAAATTTCAAGAAAGCTTTCAGAAAACAAAGAAAAATCAGGCATGGCTTCAATAAGCAGCCACTCCCAGTGGCACCGATGGTGAGAAGCAGAAAGATTTCATAAATAAAGAATATTCTTCAGATGTGGGTGTCGTTGATAAGCTCAACACTTATTATCTGTCTTTACCCTCCCCTGGGGATGGTGTTCAGTGTTCTATGCTCATATACACAAGTCTGATCTTTGCTCACGTCGTTCAGTCTGGGTATCGAAGTGGAGGTTCTGCTAAAGGAAGCCGGGGCTTGATTAAAGATGAGTGCAGACGTTTTGTGGCTGTGGAAATAAAGCCAATCTGTTGTAAATAAACCTGTTTTATATGTATACACTAACGACACCTCTGCATTGCTCTGAGATAGAATATGCAGCAGAACATTCAGAAAGTGTTAATAAATTCACCATAGTCTGGCTCCCTCACTAGAGAAAGGCACAGGACTGGGGGTGGTTTAACCTGGGGGCCCTCAGGAAAGAGAAGTTGAGAAAGAGTGTCCTTCATGGTAAACTCAACTAGAGCAGGAATTTAACCCACACTGTTGCCATGATTGTAAATCAGCCAAATGAAGGTAATACAACTGAATGGTTTGCTACGGCACTTTTGACAGTGATTGAGAGTCAATTATATTGGTGAGAGTCCAGTGTCAGATATAGACCCAATGTGAAAACCTGAAGAAGGGTCACCGGACCCCAAACGTTAACTCTGATTCTTACCTTCACAGATGCTGCCAGACCTGCTGAGCTTTTCCAGTAACTTCTGTTTTTGTTGTCGAGGTGCCAGTGTTGGGCTGGGGTGGCAGAATTTCTTTTCCAAAAGAAAGTCAGCAAAATAGTTAATGACCTGAAACGTCAGCTTTCCCGCTCCTCTGATGCTGCTTGGCCCGCTGTGTTCATCCAGCTTCACACCGTGATTACTCAGATTCTCCAGTATCAGCAGTTCCTACTCTCTCAGTAAAATAGTTATCTTTTTCCTGACAATCAGTGAACCGGTTTTACCTGATATTCCAGAATGTGTGAACTGATTTCAGATTTCCACAGTCAGCTGGGAACTCCTGTTCCCAGAATTATCAGGGGAGGCGATGGCCTGGTGGTATTATCCCTGGACTGTTAATCCGGAGATCTAAATAACATTCTGGGGACGTGGGCTCAAATCCTGCCATGGCAGAATGTGGGATTTGAATTCAGTAAAATATCTGGAATTAAGAAACCGATGGTGACCATGATTCCATTGTTAATTGTTGGAAAGACCCATCCGGTTCACTAATGTCCTTTAGGGGAGGGAACTGCCATCTTTACCTGGTCAGGCTTACATGTGACTCCAGACACACATCAATGTGGTTGACTCTTAACGGCCCTCTGGGTAATTAGGAATGGGCAATAAATGCTGCCTGGCCAGCGATGCCCTCTTCCTTGTAATGAATAAAGGGGAAAAGAAACACTTCCCCAGTTGTACCTGTACTGGCATAATTAAGAAACTTGTAGAATTCTCTCAGCGTGTTCCAATGGCCTAACACAGCTGCTCTGCTGAAATGATGCGTTTTTGAAACTCCACAAAGGAACCCCATAAATAATAATACTTTTTCAGATGAAAAATAACACTCAAAAAAGTTGTACAGAAAAGCGAAACAGATGGAGGTGCTCTATGGATAATTACTGAGCTGTAATGACGCTTTCTGACTGTGCTGCTGCAGTTATAATCTGTGCTTCCCTCACAAGCTCTGTAAGAGAAATGAGGCTGACTGCAGAAGATGCCCCAAGGGCTAATAAGGAAGAAAATCTGAATAAAATGTAAGAAAAGTAAGGAAGAGGAAATACAGAACGTTTTTCAATTACTCGGAAAGTCAAATGTTTCTGACGAGAGGTTGAGGCCTAAATGACTTTCTCAACTGAATTGTCAAGAGTTCACGCTCACAAAGTTACACTGTACAAAATGATTACTCACTACGCTGGGCAGGAGAATATTGAAATGTTTCAGTTCCTTTCCCCCACCCAGCGCCGAGCTGTTATAGGTTTCATGTTCTTGGCCTCCATTGGGATTGGGAGTGGTACAGGTGAGAGTGCGGGGTTTTTGGTGACTGTTAGTAGTCAGGCTGGTATAGAGGATGAGGTGGAATCATAGAATTATAGAATCCCTACAGTGTGGAAACAGGCCATTCTGCCCAACAAGTCCACACCGCTGCTCCGAAGAGCTTCTCACCCAGACCCATTCCCCTAATTTCCCATGTCTAACACACCAAACCCAAACATCCCTGGGCACTACAGGCAATTTAGCATGGGAATTGCCAATCCACCCAGCCTGCACATCTTTGGACTGTAGGAGGAAACCAGAGCACCCAGAGGAAACCCACACAGAACAGGGAGAGTGTGCAAACTCCACACAGACAGTCGCCCCGAGGGTGGGATCGAACCTGGGTCCCTGGTGCTGTGAGGCTGGGTTAACCGCTGGGTCAAGGAAGATGGCTCCATGGAGCACGTCAACAGAAACAGCTCCAAATACGATTGCAAAATATGGTAGGAAATCGGAAATGAAAATGGGAGGTGATAGATTTGTTCAGCGGGACTGGCAACATGTGTGGAGAAAGAAACCAAGTTGACATTTCAGAGCATCAAATTCCTACAGCGTGGAAGCAGGCCATTTGGCCAAATGAGCCCACCGCAATCCTCTAAAGCACATCCAGCCAGACCCACTCCCTATCCTTACATAGATAACAAAGTGTGTATCTGGATGAACACAGCAGGCCAAGCAGTATCAGAGGAGCAGGAAAGCTGACGTTTCGGACCGAGACCCAAATGAATGGTCTAGGCCTGAAACGTCAGCTTTTGTGCTCCTAAGATGCTGCGTGACCCGCTGTGTTCATCCAGATCCACACTTTGTTATCTCGGATTCTCCAGCATCTGCAGTTCCCATTATCTCTGAGGCAATTTTATCCCTATCTTTACCTGCTGCATTTCCCATTGCTAATCCACCTAACCTACACATCCCTGGACACTCTGTGGAATTCCCTGCCCAGTGAAGTAGTTGGGGCTTCCTCACTGAACTTTTTTAAAGCTAAGAAAGACAAATTTTTTGAACAGTAAAGGAATTAAGGGTTACAGCAAGAGGGTGGGTAAGTGGAGCTGAGGCCGTGACGAGATCGGCTGTGATCTTGTTGAATGACAGAGCAGACTTGAAGGGCCAGGTAGCCTACCCCTGGTTCTACAAGAAATTGAGCATGACCAGTCTGCCTAACCTGCTCATCTTTAGACTGTGGGAGGAAACGGGAGCACCCACTGCACAGACACAGGGGAGAGTGTGCAGACTCCACACAGTCACTCTGAGGTTAGTATTGAACCTGGGTCTCTGAGACTATGTGGCAGTAGTGTAACCATTGAGCCGCTGGGCCTTCTCTCAGGAAGAGAAAATATTTAAAGATGTAACAGGGTTTACGGGTACCATTGGGTCCTTGTCAATGCCAGCGTTTTTCTTAGTTTATTCTTGGGGCTGGGCCATCCCTGGGAGTCTGACTTTATTGCCCTTGCATGGTTTGCTGGGTCTCCTGAGAGGCCAGATAAGAGACGATCCTGTGGGTGTGGGACTGGAGTCACACACAAGTCCCTGTGAGGCAAACAAAGTAAGTTTTCTTTCAGCACACGAGCGAACAAGTTGGATTTTTGCAACAATCAATAGCTTCATCATCACTTTCGTTGAAACTAGCTTTTTAATGCCAGGTCCAAATTAGGATTTGAGCTCAGGTTCATTTGCTTATTCCTGCTGTACATCCATATCTTTAAAGTGGACATTAGATATCACCTGTTCTGGCTGGTCCTGTCAGCCATTGTTCATCAAACAACTAAAAAAACCTTTAAATTTACTGTCAGACTAATAAGAGTGATATCTGTGCCCTGTGCAATGCCAAGGATGGTCTATTGCAAACAATTACTTGCATTTATACAGTGCCATCAACCAAAAAAAGGTCCCATAATGCTTCATACGTACAATGGTGAAACAAAATGTGAGAACAGGATTTTCACACAGCGAGAAGGCAGGGTTTGGAATGCACTGAGACATTCATGGGTGCATTGCTTGGTTATTTGAATAGAAATACTTTGCAGGGGTAAGGGAAAAAGGCAGCAAACTGGATCTTGGGAATGGAACAAGAACAGGCACGATGGGCCAAATGGCATCCCTCTGTGCTGTAACAGTTCTGCGATACTGAAATTTTGACACAAAGCCATTGAGGAAACTATCAGAACAAATGACCAAAATGCTGGTGTGAAATGGTCCTAAATGATGGAAGAGAGGGAACTCGCCCTTTGCCTTTGATTTATAAAACACCTTTCACAACATTCCAAAGCACTTCATGGACAATACCATATAATGCGTGTTGTAATGTAGGAAACTCACAGACTATTTGCATACAGCAAGCTCCCATAGACTCTGGGCACCAGGATTGGTCTCACTGCTCTCCATCAAAAGGATGCCAATGTGATTAAATTTTTGCAATGCCTGCCGAGAGGGAAAACTGGGTTTTTATTTTCACATCACCTGAATGGTAGCAGTATGGCACCATGGTATCAGACTGGATTTTGTTGCCCATCCTTTGGAAGGAAGCTGAAACGTTTTAATTAAGCTCAGCAGGTCTGGCAGCATCGGAGGAAGGGTCACCGGACCCGAAACATTAACTTGGTTTTTAATTTCACAGGTACTGCCAGACATGCTGAGCTTTTCCAGCAACTTTGTTTTTGTTCCTGAGTTACAGTATCCACAGTTCTTCACGTTTTTACCTTTTAATTAAGAGCCAGTGATGCTACCCATTGAGTCACCGTGGGCAGGTGGAGACGCTAAGGGAAGGGATATGAACTCTAACATTGGTACCTAAACCTACTGTTATCTAGTGGAGGACAGATGTTCAAAAGCACTTCTGAACAATACAATTCCTTTTCACACTGTTGACCCCTAACCAGAAAAGAAATTAAACACTATTGCCAGACATGTATCAGTTCTGGCAACATCCTCAATTTCTCTGGTCATTTGGAAGTCAGCAGACAAATATTTTCCTTATGGCAGCCTTTGCGAGCGGACACGGTTTAAAAATGAGGGGTCTCCCATTCAAGGTGGTGATGATGAGAAATAGTTTCTCTTGAGCCCTGAATCACTGGGATTCTGTTTTTTGGAGAACAGGGGAGGCTGGTACATTGGTAAATTCAAGCTGCATTTGTCATAGTTTTGATCTACAAGTAAGAGATAGGTGGGAACGTGAGTGAAGATTCCAATCCAACCAGCCCTGATTCCATTGGATAGCAGAGCATGCTCAAGGAACCAGATGCTTCTCTTTCTTAAGTTTTCACTGTTTCTCCAGCCTTCCTGTTGTCCATTTTGAGATGACATTGTGGATTTAGGAGGAAGGTGCTGCCAACTTGGGATTTATTCAGTACATTAGTCACTGGGAAGAACAAATAGTTTCCAAATTATCCAACACAACCTGTACAATGGAAGTGGTATGTAGTTGAGATCAGTTAGGACATTCACTTCCATATTTTTCTATGTTTGATGTTTGTGTATAATCAGGTCTGTGTTGAACAAGTTCAATAAAAATTCTAATAAATGTGAGGCAACAATAAAAACCTGTTATGTTTCCAGCTCCTGAAGCAACATTCTTTGCCTTGGTGTGATTTCATTGTTCTCAAGGCCATCTGCATTCGATTTGCTGGTTTTGAGGAGAGCAGCATGTGAAGCTGGCATTGGGCCAGCTTCCAAAACCGTCTTCAAACACGACTCGAGTTTCACATCTGTGAATGTTCAGTGTGCAGAGCCATCTCTGCCTCCTGCACCCACTCCCACCAGTACCCCTTCCCCTGCCACACCACCATCACACTTCCCAGTCGTACATGCACAGAGGAGCTATTAGTGAGGGCTTGGCATGGAGATAGGGGTGAGAGGTGGGGTAGGGTTGGAAGGAATGTGGGAATGGGTAGCAGTACTGGCACAGCCAAAGTCTCCATCAATCTGAGCTGTAGTAAACTTGAAAACATTCTCTCTGTAAGTCTTAAATCTCTTTGAAATGTCTGAGCTGTCATTTGGTTCAGTAAGAGGAGTCTATCAGGATTGGGTTTGGGGTTTTGAAAGGAGGTAATGATAAAAGTAGCTCCATTCAGATATAAAGGGAGGTTGTCCAATACCTGTCAGCTGGGTTCTTGAAGAATAGAGGTAGGTGTATGTGGGTTTTACACAACCAATGGCCCACTGCCATACTACAGCTGGAAGATGTTTTGTAGAGATGTTGTGTGATTTGTAAAGGAGTCTTCCACTTTACTTTTATACAAGACACATTTGTACAGCTGTCATCCAAACATTACACATGAGGCAACTATTTCCCACCTCCCTCACCACCAGTGCAGCTTGCCTGTGCCCAGCTATCAGGAGTTTACAACGTACAGGAGCTCACTTCAGAAATCGCTCGAAAACCAGATGGTGAGCACCTCTTCCAATTTCACCTGCTGGCTGCTCTACAGTGTGTATTGGATCCCAGGCTGAATTCATGATGTTTTATCCCAATTCGGATTGTTAGTGATAATCTTTGAGTGGGTTACTTTTCTCTTTGAACACTCTCTTGGTGGTGACATGTGAGAGGATTACTGTTTCAGCAAACCTCTCTATTTCTGCAGCTTGTCTTCTTTTTTTCCAGCTCAGGCTGAGCATGCAACAAGCTTCCTTGTGTCATAGAATATAGAGCATTGAACAGTACAGCACAGGGACAGGCCGTTCAGCCCATCATGTCTGTGCCAACCATGATGCCATTCTAAACTAATCCCATCTGCCTGCCCATGGTCCATATATCCCTCTGTTCCCTGCCTGTTCATGTGTCTGTCTCAATGCCTCTTAAACTTTGTTATCATATCCGCTTCTGCCACCTCCTCTGGCAGTACATCCCAGGTTCTTACCACCCTCTGTGTAAAAACCTTTCTTGCACGTCTCCTTTATTCTTTCTCCCTCTCAGATTAAGCTTATGTCCTTTGGTACTTGACATTTCCACCCTGAGAAAAAATACTCTGATTATCCACACTATCCATGCCTCTCGTCATTTTATTGACTGCTATCAGGTCATCCAGCACTCTACCAAAAACAATCCAAGTGTGTCCAGCATCTCCTTATAGCTATTACACTCCAATCCAGACAACATTTTGATAAACCTCCTTTGCACCCTTTCCAAATCCTGCACATCCTTCCTGCACACAATACTCGAAATGTGGGCTAACTGAAGTATTATACAGTTGTGATATGATTTGCAAGCTTTTATACACAATGTCCTGAATGATGAAGGCAAGCATGCCATATGACTTCTTTATCAGCTTGTCCACTTATGTTGGCCTTTTCAGAGAGCTATGGACTTGGACCCCAAGATCCCTCTGTATATCAATGCTCCTAAGTGTGCTGCACTTACAGTATACATTCCTCTTGCATTTAACCTCCCAAAATGCATCACCTCACCCTTGTCCAGACTAAACTTCATCTGCCATTTCTCCGCCAAACTCTCCAACTCATCCATTTCCTGCTGTATCCTTTGACAATTTCTTCACGATCGACAACTCCACCAATTTTTATATTGTCTGCAAACTTATTAATCAGATCCCCTATTTGCATCCATATTGTTTATATATGTTACAAACAACAGAAATCCCAGCACTGATCCTTGCAGAACACCACCAGTCACAGACCTCCAGCCAGAAAACCACCCCTCCACAACTACCCTCAGTCCTTTATGGCCAAGCCCATTTTGTATCCAACATACCAACTCACTGTGGATACCATGTGGCTTAATCTTCTGGATCAGCCTACTATGTGGGACCCTGTCAAATGCCATTTGACACCAAGTCATATGGCGTGTCTCTTCACTTGGTGGCAAATCAAACACTGGCATATGTAAAATGTAATCCTTCGGAAATCTTCACAAGTCTAGTTCTGCATCCATTGCCACAGAAGTGACATTCGCTAACGTTAACCTTCAGGCAGCTAAGGTTTTGGAGTTGACATGTACCTTAGCTTGTGGATGTTGGATGCTGAACACCAGGAAGTTGTTACATGCGCCGACACCCTCATCATGCTACCTTACTCCAGGAACACATCTGAACTGATCACAAGACTCCTACGACCTCTAAGCATCAGAGTAGCAACAAACCCACATCAACCCTACAACAACTGATCACCTGAACCAAAGACCATGGGCAGGTCCATGTCATATACAAGATTCCCTGCAGAGTCTGTGACAAACACTACATCGGGCAAACAGGAAGGAAATTAACAACAAGAGTACATGAACATCAACGGGCTGCAAAAAGACATGACAAATACTCACTCATCTCTATCCATAAGGATAAGGAGAACCACTAATTTAATTGGGACAACACCAAGATCCTGGGACAAGCAAAGCAGAGATAAGCATAGGAATTCCTAGAGGCCTTGTTCTCCACCAAGAAGACCATCAACAAACACACAGAGCTAAACCCTATATATACTCCACTACAAAGGAAAACCGGAGGTGAGATACTCCAGCTCAAAGGGCACCAGAGTTTAAATACCAGGCAGGAAAACACAACGGCGCTTCATCAGAGGCTGCACTGATGATGTTACCGAGCAGGGTAATGAAACGTCTGCGGAAAAACAATGACCGAGCTCAGCGAGCCAACCAACCACAACAACTTCAATTGTTCCGTACAAATGATCTGATCTGATTCACTAAGGAAATGCTGCAGTGCCAGAAGCACAGTCTTTTGTCAAGACAACAACTGAGGCCTTGCCTTCCCCCTCTGCTGGAAGTAAAATATCCCACAGTACAGTTTTGAAATTGGACAGTGGAGTTGACCCGGATGTTGAGTTCATATGGTCTTTCAGTCAATGCTTACCCCTCAACCATCCTCACTGGTGCAGATTTCTGATCACTATCTTGTCAGTGTTCGTGGGATCTTGCTATACCCAAATTAACTGCTACATTTCCTATATCACATCAGTGACAGCATTCAAAACATTGCAACCTTGCTTTAAAAGTGCTTTGCATGTTCCTGAGAAAGCGAAAGTTGTTTTGTGGACAGATTGAAGAAGCTAGGATTGTTCTTTTTAGTCTTAAAAGGACATGAATGAGAGGGAATAGATTTAAAGTGATATGCAAAGGAAACACATTTGAAAAAAAAATTATGAAAAGAAAACACTTCTTGCAGAGTGGATAGTTAGGGTTTGAAATGCATTGCCTGGAAATGTGGTGGAGGCAGATTCAATTGATGCATTCAAGAGGGGTATTGGATGATCATTTGGATACAGATGATGTACAGGGATATGGGGAAAAGGCAGGAGATTGGCACTGTGTAACAGAACCAGGCATGATGGGCTGAATAGCCTTCTTTTGTGCCATAACAATTCTGTGATCCCGTTGTATAAAAGATTGTTCCTCTTTCCATCTCTCTCATTCTTCTTCATCGAGAGAAATGATATATTGGAATAGGAATGAGTTATGGAGCTATAGGGAAGGGGAGAAGAATCAGTGGAAGCGCACTCTCCAAAAGTTGGCACAGTGTGATGGGCTGAATGGATTGAGACAATTCTCACGAAAGTAGTAACTTTAACATAGAAAAACATCACAAAGCAATTTTAAGCATTTCATTACACAGGAACCACTTATGGATGGTCATAGAATCACAGCACAGAGCAGACCCTTTGGCACAATTTGTCTGAGCCGACCAAGTTTCTCAAACTAAACTAATCCAATTTGCCTGTGTTTCACCCATATCCCTCTAATCCACTCTTATTCATGTAGCTGTCTAAACGTCTTTTAAATGTCGTCACTGAACCTGCATCTAACATTTCCTCCAGCAGCTCGCTCCATACGCACACCACTCTCTGAGTAATAAACTTACCCCTTAAGTCCTTTTAAGTTTTTCCCATCTCATCTTAAACCTGTTGCTTGGGGGAAAGTAAACCTTTGCTATTCACCTTATCTGAGCCCCTCAAGATTTTACAATAATAGAACAGATGGATCGAAAACTTGGTCAGAGAAGTACATTTTAAGAAATGTCTTTCAGAAGTAGAAAGAGATAAATAGACTTTAGAAAGCAATTTCAAGATTTGACATGGGCAGTTCAAGGCACAGTTAATAAGGAGAAATACATCAAGGAGTTAGTTGATAATGTTTACTTATAGGCACATCTCCATAGTTTATCAAAGCCAACTCAGCTCATTTGTTAATGCTTTGTAACATACTCCAGAACTTGCTATTCCTTGTAATACTTCCTGACTTAAAACTATTTGCAGCACTCAAAGCTTAGGGGTTTATGTTGTTTGCCATTGGGTGCGGCACAGTGGATGTAAACTCAGAAGTCAGATCACATTCCCAAACTGGACGACTTGAATAGCAGAGATTTATGCTGCTCATGGTGATGGGGAAAATATCATAGTCTGTACATAAATACATTGAGGCTGTTGTGTTCTCTACATTAGCCAAGAATGTAAATCTCACTTGGAAGCTGCCATCCACTTTTTGCAACATATTCAAGGCATCTGACTGTGAGTAGGATCTGTCTGTTTCTCTGCCCAGTCCTGACCCTTCCTAAGCTTCAACCAGACTACCTCAGGGATCTACATCAAGTGACAACATCTTATCATTTGAGAAACTGCTTATATTTAAGGAGAATCCCAAAGGCATTTAGATGTACAATCACATTTAGGTTTAGATGTACAGAAAGTGGGAGCTAGGCCAGGAAGGGGGAGATGAGAAGGAGCTGCCAAGGGGCTTAATCAAAGACAGCCTCAGAGGACGAGCAAAATATATTAAGGTCTGTAGATTTACGGAGAATTTTCTGGACACTAGAGTCCAGGTAACTGAATTTACAAAAGGATATTTTAGGAAAACACACTCCTGCATTGAGCTCATTTGGCTGGAGGTCCATGTCTAGAATTCAGGTATGACTTTCTCATCATCTTCTGTTCTGAATTTTACCAAAATGTGTGTCATCAAATTTCTTTGTAAAAGATCAGTTGAGTCAATAGGCTAAGGGGTGGCAGATGGCGTTTAATTTGGACAAATTTGTGGTATTGCATTTTGGATAAACAAGCAAGGGCAGGGCTGATACAAGCAAGAGTAGAACATTGGGTAGTGTTGTAGAACAGAGAGGCCAGGTGCAGGTACATAATTCTTTGAAGTTTGCACTGCTTATAAACAGAGTGATTAAGAAGGCATTTAGCACACTTGCCTACATTATTCAGACCTTTGAGTATAGGAATTGGGACATCATATTGAGGTTGTATAGGACAGTGGTGAGACCTCTTCTGGAGTACTATGCCCAGTTCTGGTCACCCTGCTATAGGAAGGATATTGTTAATCTGAAGAGGGTTCAGGAAGGTTTTACTAGGATGCTGCCATGAAATGGAGGGTTTGAGTTATCAGGAGACGCTGGATCGGCTGGGCTTATTCTCACTGAAGCTTAGAAGGTTGAGGGATGACCTTACAGAGATTTATAAATCATGAGGGGTATAGATAAAATGAATGGTAGGTGTCATTTCCCTAGGGTAGTGGAGTTCAAGACTAAGGGGCATATGAGATTTGAAGGTGAGGGGAAAAAGATTTAAAAAGGATGCAAGGGACAATTTTTTTTACACATAGAAGCATTTGTGTGTGGAATGAACTTCCTGAGGAAGTGGTGGATTTGGGCACAGTTATGTTGTTTAAAGTAATGATAATGCATAATTGTCAGCATGAACTAGTTGGTCTGAACAAAGTGTTTCTGTATTATATGAGTCTATGACTCTATCAGATTAATGTGGGATTACGATTAGTTGCTTCAGGGGATATAACCAATGTAACAACATAAGGAAGGTGTGCTCATGACAGGCGACATGTATAAAATATCATTGAGAACCAAGAGTAGTAAAACATTAAGAGGGGAAGTGAAAAAACATATTACAAAGAGGGATTATGAGAAAAGACTAGCAGCCAACAGAAAGGGGAACCCCAAAGTCTTCTGTAGACATCTTAATAGTAAATGAGTTTTAAAAGGAGAACTAAGGCCAATTGAGGGTCAAAAAAGGGATTCGTGGCTGAGGTGTTAAATGAAGATTTTGCATCTGTCTTTAAATGCTACCCAGACTATGTTATCATATGAGGAAACTTTGGAGATGTGCCAGAATTCAGGAAAACTGCAGACGTTACAGCTTTGTTCAAAGCAGTTAGCAAGGATAATCACAATGATTAGTTAAACTTCAGTGGTGGAAGTTTCTAGAAACATTTATTCAGGATAGAGTTAGTAGCCAGGATACCAATACTGATCCAAAACATATCGATTGACCCCTGCTTTCTTTTTCTCATCACTAAATGAGGTTTGCATTCACATTGCTACGGTCCCATGTATTTTATGAGCTACAACTTTTCTCACAAGTCTGTATGGCACTGTACACTTCTGGAGGTCCATCTAGAATGCATCGATATCCTCATGTCATCCTCATTAAACCTTTGGTCTAATATGACCATTCCTTCACCCTCTTCCTGATCAGTGCACATTTCTCCCATGTGACTACTCAGTCCATCCTGAATGTTTGTTGCTGCAAGCTTCTCAGCGCTGACATAATGGGCCAGATGCCTCCTTCTGTGATGCTGTGATAGTTTGGCTTAAGCTGTTTCATTATTTCCGATAAGAACATGCTTAAAACAATTATGAGAAAAAAGGATAATAATTTGAAAATTGCTGGTTATTGCTGTTGATGGCCAGGGCACTGTGGAATCGATTCGGCTCCAAAGACATAGGCTACATTGTCAGCGGTACTGTCTCTCAGATGAGATTTTAATTTGGGAACTTCCGCACATTCACAACTGGGCACAGAAGATTCTGTTTTATAGTTGAGCAGAAGGAGTTGACTCTATTCTGGTCATTGTTTATGTCTCACTCATTTGTTACCACATTTCATTGGGCTTAGTCATTGAGCACATTCTAGACTGACATTTATAGAGTTTTACAGAATAAAAAAAACAGGAAAAGTGCAGGAAAATGAAGAAGATCAACTGTGATCTCAGTGAATAACAGAAGGATTGGATGGACTGAATGGCCTCCTCCTGCTCCTGTCTCTCATGCTCTTCTCTTTTTTATGGGTTCTTGCTATGTTCAAATTGGTTGCCATCTTTTATGGCCATAACAAATTCCCCCGACATTGGAGCCATGTGTATCATCAGTTGTACAATGCTTTCGACCATCTTCAGGTTGTGAAAGGTACTACATAAAGGCAAGTTCTTCCTATCTTCAGTCATGCATATTCATTAGGTACTTTGAGGTCAGAGACCTCATTCACAAGTACATAACTGTGTGCACCAATGATTAATGAAAGATTTTGAACTATTCAATAGAAACATTACGTGCTCTTTTTTAAGGAACATGAAAATAATGGATATGAAATCTTGGATTTCTTATTAAGGAGCAGAATTTGGTTAAAAACATAAACAGCATGAGTAGAGTCCTTTATTTTATGTTTAATTGCAGATTGAAATGGGAAAATAATCATTTTAAAGCCAAGGATTGTGAAGAATAGTTGCATGTTTTTGAAAGCAAATAAGCTGACCTTCATTGTAGATACAGTTTACATAGCTGCTGGTCAAGCAGTATTCAGAGAGGGTGTTGATGAGCTGGAGTCAAGGATGCGCATGGGCTGATGTTCAGATAGTAACACATAGCTCATTGGTCTGTGGAGTGATGATGACTTGTTAATGACGAAGGGCTTCTGCCTGCTAACAACTCTGTGATTGGTTATCAGATTGCTCAACAACATGGAGCTGGAAACAAGATAGAGAGAAGCCATCAGTTCTGTACCATTTCAGCACATCTTTCTGTTTTCTGCAGGAAAAGCCACTTTTAGCCGAAAGGAAATGAGTTTAGTTTTCCATCAGCTGTTGCTGTAAGCTGTAACTTTTAATTAATAAGTCAGGGAACTTTTGTGAGTATGTATCAGTCACCTCGTATGATCTTCAAACCAGTGAAAGCATCAGGAGAGGAAAGATTGAGAAGCAATGTTTGGATCGAGCAAAGAACTGGCTCAGGCGAAGCTGTGAACAGGAGCCACTGGACTGCTTTCCTGTGTTTGTGTGTGTGTGTGTGTGTGTGTGTGTGTGTGTGTGTGTGTGTGTATGTGTGTGTGTGTGTGTGTGTGTTTTGAGTGACAGAGAGAAAGAGACTGTGTGTGGGTGTGTGTGTGTGTGTCTGTGTGTGTGTGTGTGCTGAGTGACAGAGAGAAAGAGACTATGTGTGTGGGTGTGTGTGTAGTGAGTGAGAGAGAGACTGTGTGTGTGTGTGTGTGTGTGTGTGTGTGTTGGTATTGAGTGAGAGAGAGACTGTGTGTGCGTGTGTGTGTGTGTGTGTGTCTGTGTGTGTGTGTGTGCTGAGTGACAGAGAGAAAGAGACTATGTGTGTGGATGTGTGTGTAGTGAGCGAGAGAAAGACTGTGTGTGTGTGTGTGTGTGTGTGTGTGTGTGTGTTGAGTGAGAGAGAGAAAGAGACTGTGTGTGTGTGGGTGTGCGAGTATTGAGTGAGAGAGAGAGACTGTGTGTGTGCGTCTGTCTGTGAGTGTGTGTGTGTGTGTGTGTGTGTGTGTGTGTGTGTGTGTGTGTGTGTGTGTGTGTGTGTGTGTGTGTGTGTGTATTGACTGAGAGACAGAGAAAGAGAGAAAGTTTATAACTGGATGGCCCCTAATTCTTGTGAGGCTGGATGAACTCAGCAGGCCAAGCAGCATCTCAGGAGCACAAAAGCTGACGTTTCGGCCTAGACCTAGGCCCGAAACGTCAGCTTTTGTGCTCCTGAGATGCTGCTTGGCCTGCTGTGTTCATCCAGCCTCACATTTTATTATCTTGGAATTCTCCAGCATCTGCAGTTCCCATTATCTCTGGCCCCTAATTCTTTATCTGTTGCCACAGTCTATTCGAATACTTGCAGTTCTTGTTAAATACAGAAACCTGGCCTTATTAATTTCCAGCACACTGAGTGGTAAAACTGAGGAAAGAAGACAGAATGATTAAACTTGACCAAAATAAGTTGCTATGTTGGCCTAAAGCTAACCAGGTTGGGAAGTCTCATTGTTTTAACCAGTCGGCTTTGGGGCAGAAAGATTTACAAAAAGACATTGGTTGAGAACTATTCAAGATAAAACAATGGCTAGAGATTGGTCATCTCAAACCATGACAGAAAGGAATGTGAAGCAGTCAGTGTGTGGTGTTGCTCTCAAAAAATGAGGGTTTTCCATGACTGTGAGGGAGAGAAGAAGAAGCAGTAAGTTTCGATAACAGCTTAGCAGAGAAGTAAATCCTATATCTTGCGCAAAGTTGCTCTGGTCCTCTCTGATGAAGGGTCTAGGCCCGAAACGTCAGCTTTTGTGCTCCTGAGATGCTGCTTGGCCTGCTGTGTTCATCCAGCCTCACATTTTATTACTCTGGTTCTTAACCATGTTTCAATGGTCCCTCATTAACAACAAATTGTCTTGGACCACACTGCGTTCATGAAATTTGAAGTTGAAGTACAAATATGTTCTTTCCTTCTTGTGGTCAAAAATAAGCATGTAAACACTCGTATTGATAAAACTCTTCAGTTGCAAACTCAATAAGCAAATTATTTAGCAAAACATTTCATTCTTGGTTGATTCTCCCCACTTGTAACTTAAAGGGTTAACAACAAAAGAAAACACTAGACTGGGGAAGGGAGTGATGTAAGTCATGTTGGTCGCATTCCCACCTCTGAGCTAGAGGCATGTAGATTCGAGTTCCACTTGAGGATTTGTATGTGTAACTGAAGCTGACACTGTGCTGCTGCACTTAAGCATTGTAACATTGCTGAACAATTTCACCACTTCTCTTGAGGTTTCCTGAGAATCTTCCCTCAAAGTAATGGATGACGTACGGAAAAATAAACTCAATCCACCCTAATGTTTAACCTTTCCTGGTGCAGGCAAATGACCAGGAGGCTTGGGTCCCACATTAACAAATAAAGACAAGTGCAGGAACTGGGCAGCATGGCCACTCAGTGGCTAATGCAGCTGCCTCACAGCGTCAGGGACTCGGACTAAATTCCACCCTTGGGTGACGCCCGGTGTGGAGTTTGCACATTCTCCCCGTGTCTGCGTGGGTTTCCTCTGGGGGCTCCAGTTTCGTCCCACAGTCCAAAGATGTGCAGGTTAGGGCGGATTGGCCATGCTAAATTGCCCGTAGTGTTCAGGGATATACAAGCCAGGGGGGTTAGCCATGGAGAATGTGGGGTTACAGGAATACAGCAGATCTGGGTTGAATGCTGTTTGGAGGGTCGGTGTGGACATGATGGGCCAAATGGCCTGCATCCATACTGTATGGATTCTACGGTGCTTGCCCTGCAGCCATAACACATTGCGGATGCTGCATTATTGCATAGATGCCACTTCTGCCCCTCAGTGGGAATAAGTCCCACCCTCTGGAGTTGTCTGCCAATGGGAATTGATCAGGATTTGGGTTCAAGTCTCACCATGGTCAGCTGGTGGAACTTAAATTAATTCAAGAATTAATTTCTCAGTGATGGCAACTGTTACAACAATCATCGATAGTTATGTCACCATCTGGTTCATTTTAACAATGGAAATTATCCTTATCCAGTCTGGCCTACATGTGATAACAAGCTATGGAGCTGGAGGAACACAGCAGGCCAGGCAGCATCAGAGGAGCAGGAAAGCTGACGTTTTGGGTCTGGAGCCTTCTTCAGAAATACTTCAGAAAAGCCAGCTTTCCTGCTCCTCTGATGCTGCCTGGCCTGCTGTGTTCCTCCAGCTCCACACCTTGTCATCGCAGACTCCAGCATCTGCAGTTCCTACGATATCTGCTTACATGTGACTCCAGGCCAACAGCAAGGTGGTTCACCCATTGTCCTCCGAAGTGCCCGAAAAAGCCACTCACTTCAAGAGCACTACTGAATGGGTCTTCCCAGGGACGCCCACAGACTATGACAGGCAAAAAATGAGCAAGGCATCTTCTGTGAATGCAATCACACCAATAGCTGTACTAATTCTGCCTCTAGAGGTGTGTAAAAGTCACAAAGAGCGAATAAGATGGATAAAGTTTCTGAAAACTGAATGGAGTCTCACCGAAGGTACAATGGGAAATATCTGAATCAAACTTGGAAATCAGCAGTCTATATCACACGCTGAAAGTAAGTCCCTTAGAGGAAGTGTGAAAATTCTTATCGTTAAGAAACATTTCTAGGCCAAGGAGCTAAAAGAAGACCTAAATTTGTTATATTTGGAAAACGAGCATTGTCAGAACTTTAAAACTATAGGGAAAAACTGTGAAAGAAATCTTTGTAAAATGGCACTTAGGTCATAGAGTCTGACAGCACAGAAACAGACCCTTCAGTCCAACCAATCCATGCTGACCATAATCCCAAACTAAACTAGTCCCACCTGCCTGCGTTTGGCCCATATACCTCCAAACCTTTCCTATTCATGTACTTATCCAAATATCTTTTAAATGTTGTAATTGTACCCACATCCACCTCTTCTTCAGGAAGTTCATTCCACACACGAACACCTCTCTGTTTAAGAAATTTGCTTCTTATGTCTTGGTAAGGAAGGTGTTAAAACGGCTGCCTCATTTGACTAATGGGAAAATTGAAGGCATTATAAGTGTATATTATAATATGTATATTCAGGAAAAGAATATTTTCTTTCGTGCAACTGAAAATTTTCTTAAACAGCGCAGCCATCTTCTTTCCCCTTTCAAAATTGCTCAAAATCTCGGAAGAGGCAGAAAGGGCATAAATCACTTTATTGTTAAAAAAGTTGATAAAATCATGAAGAAGAATGAGAAAATGACGCAAATTTATAATCTTGCCTTCATTGTGAAACAAAATGGAGACACAGCGGGTAGAATTTTCCTAGCTTCAGGAAGATGTGGGCAATAGTGAGGTGGTTCGGAAAATATGATGAGATTGGAAAACAGGTTCTCATGTTGAGAGAAGAAGTCTGATGTTCTGCATAACATTTTAATGTCTAGGGGACAATCTTGCCACTGAGCAATGAGAGATCTAGTTGCATGAATGAACACTACGCTATTACGAATCCTGACTTTGAAATGTCTCGCTGTTCCTTCACTGTCACTGGGTCAAAATCCTGAAATTCCTTCCCTAATGGAGTTGTGGGTCCATTTACAGCACATGAACTGCAGCAGTTCAACAGGGCACCCTGTGTCCCATTAATTAATAAACCATTTCACCCCATTTATACCCAATTTCCTATCCTCCCATGCACCAGAAACGAGGAGGAGCCAGTTCCAGACATGAATGTTTGAGCAGATACCCAGTGACTCCAGCTTGCCACTTGTTCCTCTGGGTCTCCCTCTTGGCCAGTAGTCCCAATACCTCAAGGCACACTCTATGGACATCATCCACTTGCACCCTTAATCCATGGAATGTGGTATCCGATGCCCGCCTGAGTCAGCATCTTACCATTGCACGTCTCAAACCACTTGCACCAGTCCAGCACATCAATACCACAGTTAGAGTTTTCTGAAACCTAGTATTGCAATGTAACTGCAGGAGCACTTGCACAGCTCAGAACATGGTGCATTTTAGGTCATTTAGCTTGTTTTCTTAGCGTTCACTAATGTGGCCTGTACTTGGATGGACACAGTACGTCTGGCTTGCCTTGGCTTTTAGTGCAGAAAGAAATCAGGCAGCCAGTTGTGTTTTCCAGTTGGGATCAGTCAAAAGGGCTAACACCTCGCTGCATGACACCATGCGATGTCATGTACCAGCCACACACAGGGCAAGCACATGCCTATGCTTCAATCAAATGGCCATAACTGAAAGGGAAGCAGCCCTCAGCCCACTCAAGAGAGACTATGGGCAGTCAGGGCTTGGTCTGTCCTCGGTCAGGGATGGTGCTAAAGAGTTTCAGTGCGTAAGAAGGGTTAGGCAATGTATTTTGGAAGATCTAATGCAAGACGGAAGTATACAGTAAATGACAGAACCCTTAGTAGTATCAACATACAAAGCAATTTAGGAGTAGAGGCCTACAGTTCCCTCAAAGTGGCAACACAAGTGGATAAGGTTTTTAAGGAGGGATATGGCATGCATGCCTTCATTGGTCAGGGCATAAAGTATAAAAAAGAAACAAATCATATCCCAGCTATACAAAACTTTAGTTAGGCCACATTTGGGATATTGTGTACAGTTCTGGGCACCACACTACCAGAAGGATTTGGAGGCTCTGGAGAAGGTACAGAAATGGTTTAGCAGGATGTTGCCCAGTTTGGAGGGTATTAGCTATGAGAAGAGATTGGACAAACTTGGTTTATTATCACTTGAACATGGAAGGATGAGGGACAACCTGATAGAAATATACAAAATTACAAGAGACATCGATAGAGTGGATAGCGGGAGTCTTTTTCTCATGGTAGGAATGTTAAATACAATGGAACCTCATTTTAAGGTAAAACAGGGTACGTTTAAAGGAGATGTGAGGGGCAGGTTTCTTACACAGAGGGTGGTAAATGCCTGCTGAGCACTGCTAGAGGTGGTGGTGGAGTTGGATACAATAGCAACGTTTAGTAACACAGAATCTGTACAATGCAGAAGGAGGCCAATTGGCCCACTAAGTCTGCACTGGCCCCTTAAAGAGGACCCCACCAAGACCACCCCATTCATGTAACCCTGCATTTATCATAGCTAGCCCACACATCCTCAGACACTACGGGACATTTTCCCACAGCCAACCCACCTAATCTGCACATCTTTGGGCTGTGGGAGGAAACTGAAGCACCCGGCGGGGCCCCACAGAGATAGGGGGAGAACATGCAAACTCCATACAGCCTGAGGCTGGAATAGAACCCAAGTCCCTGGCACTGTGAGGCAGCTATGCTAATCACTGAGCCACTATGCACTTGCAAGACACCTTTACAGGTATATGAACGGGCAAGGAGTAGAGAAATACAGACTATGAGTTGGCAAAAGGATTTTAGATCAGAAAGTCATCTTGCGTTGGCACAATCTTGGCGAGCCGAAGCGTCTGTTCCTGTGTTGTGCCTTCTCTTCAGCAGAGAGTGGCGGGAGCTGGGCAGAAGTGAAGTCGGAGCAGAGAGGCAGCTGGGACGGTAAGTGACCATTATTTAAGCACTTATCTCGAAGCCCCAGGTCCTACACAGTAGGTCCTCCCTCCCTCCTCCTCTAACCCAATTAAAAGTCCACAAACTCGCAGCAGGAAGAGCGGGAGCGTCGATCAGAGGCCTACAGGTGGGTGAGTCGCTACTTTAAAGATTAGCAAATACCTACCTTGACCGGCGTAGCCCTCTATTCCTGTTCCAGCAGCAGGAAGAGCGGGAGCTCTAACCGAGAAGGACTCTCATGTGTTGGTAAGGTAAGGCTTTTCAATTTATATTCTTGTGTATTGTGTAATTTATTAAAAGTTTAGTTGCTTCATTGAAAAAGAGCGTAGCAGAGAAGTACTAGAAATCATTTAATACATAAATTGTAAAAGTTAACTAAATGGACAGGTGATGCGCTGTAGCTGTGTGATGTGGGAGCTGGCTGATCCCATTGTGAAAGGCAGTGACCACATCTGCAGCAAGTGTCGGTTGCTGGAAGAACTCCGGATCAGAGTAAATGATCTGGAATCTGAGCTTCAAACTCTGTGGCACATCCGGGAGGAGGAGAGTTACCTGGATACTTTATTTCAGGAGGCAGTCACACCCGGTAAATTAAGTAATTCAAACTCAATAAGTGTTCCAGGACAACAGGGTGTGACTGTAAGTGAGGCAGGTGGGGGGATTCAGAGTTCAGGAGCCTCAGCCCTTGACCTTGACCAACAGGTATGAGATTCTTGCTCCCTGTACAGATGAGGAAAAGGACTGTGGACAGGATGAGCCAGTTGACCATGGCACCGTGGTGCAGAGGCCATTCATGAGGGGGGAGCAAAAAGACAGGTAGTTGTTATAGGGGATTCTATAATTAGGGGGACAGATAGTATCCGTTGCAAACCGGATTGGGAGTCCCGCATGGTGTGTTGCCTGCCCAGTGCCGGGGTGCAGGATATCTCTGACCAGCTTGAAAGGAGCAGGAGGGAGAGGATCCACTTGTTGGAATTAACAACATAGGCAAAGCTAGGGTAGAGGACCTGTTCAGGGATTATGAAGCACTAAGAAAGAAATTGAAGTACAGGTCCTCAAGGGTCATAATCTCCGGATTACTGCCTGAGCCACGTGCTAATTGGCACAGGGAAAAGGAAGTTAGGGAAGTAAACACGTGGCTAAGGGATTGGTGTGGGAAAGAGGGATTCCATTTCATGGGGCGTTGGCATCAGTTTTGGAACCGGTGGGGATCTGTACCGTTGGGACGGTCTCCACCTGAACCGATCTGGAACCAGTGTTCTAGCGAAAAGGATAAATAGGGTCGTCAGGAGGACTTTAAACTTCTGAGTCGGGGGGAAGGGAAAGCGAAAGAGATAGGGAGTGTGGAGTTAAATGGAAAGATAAGCAACAGGATTGCATGTGTACAGGTGGATTTAAGCTCGAGGCAGACTAGGAATACAGCAAAAAGGAAGGATAGCTTAAGGCATCTTAGGATTTCCAATCTCTCTAATAATGATAAGAAAGTTAGCATTAAGGCACTTTATCTAAATGCTCGTAGTATTTGCAACAAAGTTGATGAATTAACAGCACAAACCCTCTTGAATGATTATGATGTGGTAGGCATCACAGAGACATGGCTGCAGGGAGTTCAGGACTGGCAGTTAAACATCCAAGGATTCACAACTTATTTAAAAGACAGGGAGGTGGGCAGAGGGAGTGGGGTTGCCTTGTTAGTTAAGAATGAAATTAAATCTACAGCACTGAATGACATAGGGTCAGAGGATGTGGAGTCTGTGTGGGTGGAGTTGAGGAACCACAAAGGCAAAAATACTATAATGGGAGTTGCGTACAGACTTCCTAACAGTGATCAGGACCAGGGGCACAAGATGCACTGGGAAATAGATAGGGCATGTCAGAAAGGCAAGGTCACAGTGATCATGGGGGACTTCAATATGCAGGTGGGCTGGGTGAATAATGTTGCCGGTGGATCCAAAGAAAGGGAATTCATGGAATGTTTGCAGGATGGCTTTTTGGAACAGCTTGTGATGGAGCCCACAAGGGAGCAGGCTATTCTGGACTTAGTGCTATGTAATGAGCCAGACTTTATCAAAGACCTTAAAGTAAGGGAACACTTAGGAGGCAGCGATCATAATATGGTAGAGTTCAGTCTGCAGTTTGAAAGAGAGAAGGCAAAATCGGATGTAATGGTGTTACAGTTAAATAAAGGTAATTACAGGGGCATGAGAGAGGAATTGACAAAAATTGACTGGAAGCAGAGCCTGGCGGGAAAGACGGTGGAGCAGCAGTGGCAGGAGTTTATGGGTGTAATTGAGGACACAGTACAGAGGTTCATCCCAAAGAAAAGAAAGATTATCCGGGGTGGGATTAGACAGCCATGGCTGACAAAAGAAGTCAGGAAATATATCAAAGAAAAAGAGACAGCCTATAAAGTGGCCAAGAGCACTGGGAAATCAGAAGATTGGGAAGGCTACAAAAACAGACAGAGGATAACAAAGAGAACAATAAGGAAGGAGAGGATCAAATATGAAGGTAGGCTAGCTAGTAATATTAGAAATGATAGTAAAAGCTTCTTTCAATACATAAGAAACAAACAAGAGGCAAAAGTAGATACTGGGCTGCTCCAAATTGATGCTGGAAGGCTAGTGATGGGAGATAAGGAAATAGCTAAAGAACTTAATAAGTACTTTGCGTCAGTCTTCACAGTGGAAGACATGAGTAGTATGCCAACAATTAGGGAGAGCCAGGGGGCAGAGTTGAATACGGTAGGCATTACAAAAGAGGAAGTGCTAGAAAAGCTAAAAGGTCTAAAAATTGATAAATCACCTGGCCCCGATGGGCTACATCCTAGAGTTCTGAGGGTGGTGGCTGAGGAAATAGCGGAGGCTTTGGTTGTGATCTTTCAAAAGTCACTGGAGTCAGGGAAAGTCCCAGATGATTAGAAAATTGCTGCTGTAACCCCCTTGTTTAAGAAAGGATCAAGGCAAAAGATGGAAAATTATAGGCCGATTAGCCTAACCTTGGTAGATGGTAAAATTCTTGTGTCCATTGTCAAGGATGAGATTTCTAAATTCCTGGAAGTGCAGGGTCTGATTAAAACAAGTCAGCATGGATTTAGTAAGGGGAGGTTGTGCCTGACAAACCTGTTAGAATTCTTTGAAGAGGTAACAAGTAAGTTAGACCAGGGAAACCCAGTAGATGTTATCTCTCTAGACTTCCAAAAGGCCTTTGATACAGTGCCTCACGGGAGGCTGCTGAGCAAGGTGAGGGCCCATGGTGTTCGAGGTGAGCTACTGGCTTGGACTGAGGATTGGCTGTCTGACAGAAGGCAGAGAGTTGGGATAAAAGGCTCTTTTGCAGAATGGCAACTGGTGACAAGTGGTGTCCCGCAGGGTTCAGTGTTGGGGCCGCAGCTGTTCACCTTGCATATTAATGATCTGGGTGAAGGGACTGGCGGCATTCCGGCGAAGTTTGCCGATGATACGAAGATAGGTGGACAATCAGGTAGTACTGAGGAGGTGGGGAAGCTGCAAAAAGATTTAGACAGTTTAGGAGAGTGATCCAGGAAATGGCTGATGAAATTCAATGTGAGTAAATGTGAGGTTTTGCACTTTGGGAAAAGAATACAGGCATGGACTATTTTCTAAACAGTGAGAAAATTCGTAAAGCAGAAGTACAAAGGGATCTGGGAGTGTTGGTCCAGGATTCTCTAAAAGTTAACTTGCAGGTAGAGTCCGTGATTAAGAAAGCGAATGTAATGTCGTTTATCTCAAGAGGGTTGGAATATAAAAGCAGCGATGTGCTTCTGAGGCTTTATAAGGCTCTAGTTAGGCCCCATTGAGAATATTGTGTCCAATTTAGGGCCCCACACCTCAGGAAGGACATATTGGCCCTGGAGCATGTCCAGCGGAGATTCACACGGATGATCCGTGGAATGGTAGGTTTAACATATGATGAATGGCTGAGGATCCTGGGATTGTATTCATTAGAGTTTAGAAGGTTGAGGGGAGATCTAAAAGAAACTTACAAGATAATGTATGGCTTAGAAGAGGTGGATGCTAGGAAGTTGTTTCCGTTAGGCGGGGAGACTAGGACCCGTGGGCACAGCCTTAAAATTAGAGGGGGTAAAGTTAAAACGGAAATGAGGAGACATTTCTTCAGCCAGAGAGTGGAGGGCTTGTGGAATTCATTGCCACGGAGTGCTGTGGAGGTCGGGACGTTAAATGCCTTCAAGACAGAGATTGACAAATTCTTGCTCTCAGAAGGAATCAATGGCTACGGGGAGAGTGCAGTGAAGTGGAGTTGAAATGCCCATCAGCCATGATTTAAATGGCAGAGTGGACTCAATGGGCCGAATGGCCTTACTTCCACTCCTATGTCTTATGGGCTTATGGTCTTATGGTACTGTTCTCCTGTTCCTTTAGAAGGACAGGCAGGAGGAAGAGTTGGTAGTGTGGGTGTGTGGAGTAGGTGAGAGCATCAGGGAAGATGTTGAATGCAACATTGCCAGTGGTTGAGGAAGAGTCTTGGTTGCAGTTGGGTGTAATGGCAGAGTTAGTGTGAGTATGAGGGTAGCGGAGAAATGATGGCGGTGCTGGTCTTTGCTGATGGTGTTTAAGCTTCTTGTAGCTTTGTGGTTCCCCAAGCTGTGCATACTGCTCTGACCCAGGTAACTCCTTCAGTCCAGGCTGGCCATGTATGAAATGGTATTTAAACATAGTGCCTGTATTGGGACCACCTTAATGTTCCAGCACCTCCTCCATGGCTGAGTGCAAGGTTGTATGGAAGTGGTGCGTTGAAGGTGGGGGGCAATTCATGCACTTCAGAATAGCTCAAGGATTACAGAAGAGTGCATTTAAAAAAACGACTTATTCTCATAGGTCTGGAGTCAGATCATGTTTTAAAATGACAGAATGAAAGAGAAGAGACAGATGCCTTTGAGAATAGTGTAAATGCATTAGCTGATTATTCCACATCAAGTACCAATTGCACAATGGAGAAAGTAAATTTAAGAGAAGAATATAGTTTCCAGGAGAACCTGTTGACAGTTTAATGAATGTTCTTTACACGTTGTTAGAATTCTGTGATCGTGGTGATTTATGACCACTTTGTCAGAAGTTCTGAAATGTCTCTTTCAGGTGTGTATTGCAATAGAAACAGGATTTCACCATTGGACAGAGCTATCCAGATAGCAGTGAATGCTGAACTCTGAAAATCAACTCAACACAATGATGGGAACTGAAAGCTAACCTAGTTCAAGAAGCTCATCAGACATTGTCAACTTTCCAAGGTAGAAAATTACCAAAACATTACATGATAGACTAACACAAAATGCCTGTAAATCCTTTGATGCTGGAAGCTACCATTCCAGATGTGGCTTTAACAAAAAAAACATGTTGATAGAAACAATGTCCAGCTTTATCTTGCAGATGCAACTTTTGTAAGAAAGTGGGACATTTCCAGAGAATGTGCAAAAAACAAAAACAATGAACTTCAGAACCACTAACACCTACTTGAGTAAGGAAGTTAACACCTTCCATCAAGGATCTTTAGAGTACCAGGATAAACCGCCATTGGAATATATATCCCTATATGATGATATGCCATAATGGAAGATATGAAAATTTCCTCAGAATGGTCAGAAGCAGATATAACACAAATCGTTCAGGTTAGTGGTTATACAACTCACTTTAAACATGACACCAGGGCAAGTGCTACTGTGTGTTGAAAAAAAATGTGATTGGATGAAAAGAAAATGAAATTGCAACCTTCTGATGAAATACCACATGGATGGGTGTGCAATCCTTAAAATTAAAGGGATGCTAGCAGTGCCTTCGAGGTGTAAAGGTTATTGTCATACAGAGAAGGTAATGTTACCCATAGTCAGTAGAGTTAATTTTGAACGAGAATGCATGTTTCACGCTGAGCCTCATCAGCCAAATACAGAGAAAGGAGTAATTTTGAGAAATAATGCCCTGTACTATGAACAGGGTAGAACAAACGTGGCACAAAACTTAGTATCATGTTAAGAAACGATACCAAACCACTTATGTCTGCACATAAGAAGGAAGATTGCTCATCCTCTAATGAAGCAAGTGGAAAAAACAGCTAGAGGTGTTGACTAACATCTCACAGGTGACAAAGTGAACAGAAAGGCCATTTTCATGGGCACTGAACCAAAACCTAATGATTCTATCAGAATCTGAGTTAGCCGTACACAATTTCAATAAGGTAATAGCTAGAGGTAGATTGCTGCAGTTGAGAACTTCTCCAAACTCTCTCAAAGCAAGATCTTCACTAGGCTTAATGGCAACAGTGGTTATTGGCAAGTCCCTTTAGATGAGAAATCCACGCTGCACACACTTCATTCATCACTCTGTCTGGGAGATATTGCTTCAACAGATTGCTCTTGGATTCATCTCAGCTTCAGAGATCATCCGATGTGTTATGTCCAACAGCATTCAAGGGTTGAAGGGTGTTGTATGTCATTTGGAAGACATCCTAGTCAATGCAGAAATGACAGAAATTCATGACCAAAGTGTTTGTATCATCTTGAAACCTCTGCAGGTAGAAGGGAACAAAGATTCTAACTGATTTTGAGTGTTTCATTGGGAAAGATGGCATAAAGCCATACCCCCAGAAAACAAGGGCAGTGAAAAAGTTTCACACCCAAAAGCCAGCACATGACATAAAAAACATTTCTGGCAACAGTAATACGATGAGCAAAATTGTCTAGTCCACTTGGCAGCCAGCACCAACGATTAAGACACTTGCTCATACAGTCTCAAGGCTGGTGACAGGGCACACATCATGAAGAGGCTTCACAGAAGATCAAAGCCATGTTGACTTCTGTAGATGCCTTGGGATAGTACAATCCAACATTCCTGACTGTTTTGTTCTGGAGGCCTCAGCGACAGATATGAGAGCTTTCCTCTTCCAAGAACAGTCAGATACAAGAGTTTGTAAAGCACTCAGTGATACTGAAACTCAACATGCAGTTATTGAAAAGAAAGCTCTCTTAGTTACGTTGACCTGTGAGAGATGTTCAGAATACATATTGGATCTCAAGGCTGTTATTGGGAATGACCATAAATTGCTGGCCTTACGGTAAGATGACAAAGAATTAACAAAAATTTCCTCCACGGATACCGTAATTCTGTCTTTGTCTCATGCGGTTTGCAAACTGGACCAAACGTGTGGTAGGGAAATTACAGATTCAGCATTGCCCTTTCTGCAGCCACTGTTGACCTCCCTACACACAGCTGATAAAGAAGTTACTGGTGAACCTAAAACCGCATAAAAATGATGAGGTCAGCACAAAACATAACCTTGTCAGAGAAAAACAGAGAAAGGATCCAGGATGTCTCATTAAATGTGGTACTGCATAGAAGACTTTCCAGAGAAGAAACTCAGCAGCTGTTGAAAACATGGACAATGTTGACTACTGGCATGCACAGAGGGTCAGTACAGTTGGGTTAGGTCTGTACTCAATGTAATTTAGAAGAATGAGAGGAGATCTGATTGAAACATACAACATTCTTAGGGAGCTTGACAGGGTAATTGTAGAGAGGTTGGTTCCCACTGTGGCAGAGCATTGGACCAGGAGGCGTCATCTCAGACTAAGGAATCACACATTTAAGACAAGGAGGAATTTCTTCTCAGAGGGTTGTGAATCTGTGGAATTCTTTACTTCAGAGGGCTGTAGAAGTTGGGTCATTATCTACATTCAAGGCTGAGATAAACAGGTTTTTAGCCAATAAGTGAATAATTGGTTATAGGGAAAAGGCAGGAAAGTGGAATTGAGGATTATCATAGATAATGGGAACTGCAGATGCTGGAGAATCCAAGATAACAAAGTGTGGAGCTGGATGAACACAGCAGGCCTAGCAGCATCTCAGGAGCACAAAAGCTGACGTTTCGGGCCGAGATCCTTCATCAGAGAGGGGGATGGGGTGAGAGTTCTGGAATAAATAGGAAGAGAGGGGGAGGCGGACCGAAGATGGAGAGAAAAGAAGATAGGTGGAAAGGAGAGTATAGGTGGGGAGGTAGGGAGGGGATAGGTCAGTCCAGGGAAGATGGACAAGTCAAGGAGGTGGGAAGAGGTTAGTAGGTAGGAAATGGAGGTGTGGCTTGAGGTGGGAGGAAGGGATGAGTGAGAGGAAGAACAGGTTAGGGAAGCAGAGACAGGCTGGGCTGGTTTTGGGATGTGGTGGGGGAAGGGGAGATTTTGAAGCTGGTGAAGTCCACATTGATACCATTGGGCTGCAGAGTTCCCATGCGAATATGAGTTGCTGTTCCTGCAACCTTCGGGTGGCATCATTGTGGCACTGCAGGAGGCCCATGATGGACATGTCATCTGAAGAATGGGAGGGGGAGTGGAAATGGTTTGCGACTGGGAGGTGCAGTTGTTTATTGCAAACCGACCGGAGGTGTTCTGCAAAGCGGTCCCCAAGCCTCCGCTTTGTTTCCCCAATGTAGAGGAAGCCACACCGGGTGCAATGGATACAGTATACCACATTGGCAGATGTGCAGGTGAACCTCTGCTTAATATGGAAAGTCATCTTGGGGCCTGGGCTAGGGGTGAGGGAGGAGGTGTGGGGGCAAGCGTAGTACTTCCTGCGGTTACAGGGGAAGGTGCCGGGTGTGGTGGGGTTGGAGGGCAGTGTGGAGCAAACCAGGGAGTCACGGAGAGAGTGGTCTCTCCGGAAGGCTGACAAGGGTGGGGATGGAAAAATGTCTTGGGTGGTGGGGTTGGGCTGTAGATGACGGAAGTGACGGAGGATGATGCGTTGTATTCGGAGGTTGGTGGGGTGCTGTGTGAGGATGAGGGGGACCCTCTGGGGGCGGTTGTGGCGGGGGCGGGGTGTGAGGGATGTGTTGCGGGAAATGCGGGAGACGCGGTCAAGGGCGTTCTCGACCACTGCGGGGGGAAACTTGCGGTGCTTGAAGAACTTGGACATCTGGGATGTGCGGGAGTGGAATGCCTCATCCTGGGAGCAGATGCGGTGGACCCTTCACCAGCCTCCAACACAAGTCCTCCACCTGGACACCACCCCCAGGCCTCCAACCCACCCTCGAACTCTTCATCTCCAACTGCCATCAAGACATTAACCTCCTCAACCTCTCCACCCCTCTCACCCACTCCAACCTCTCCCCTGCAGAACGGGCAGCCCTCCGCTCCCTCCGCTCCAACCTCAACCTCACCATCAAACCCGCAGACAAGGATGGCACAGTGCAGTATGGCGCACTGACCTCTACATCGCTGAGGCCAAACGCCAACTCTCCGACACCTCCTCCTACCGCCCCCTTGATCATGACCCAACCCCGAGCACCAAACCATCATCTCCAACACCATTCATGACCTCATCTCCTCAGGGGACCTCCCACCCACAGCCTCCAACCTTATTATTCCCCAACCCCGCATCGCCCGTTTCTATCTCCTTCCCAAAATCCACAAACCTGCCTGCCCTGGTCGACCCATTGTCTCAGCCTGTTCCTGCCCCACCGAACTCATCTCCACCTATCTGGACTCCATTTTCTCCCCTTTGGTCCAGGAACTCCCTACCTACGTCCGTGACACCACCCACCCCCTCCACCTCCTCCAGAACTTCCAATTCCCTGGCCCCCAACATCTCATTTTCACCATGGACACCCAGTCCTTATACACCTGTATTCCTCATGCAGATGGCCTCAAGGCCCTCTGCTTCTTCCTGTCCCACAGGCCTGACCAGTATTCCTCCACCGACACCCTTATCTGCCTAGCCGAACTCGTCCTCACCCTCAACAACTTCTCTTTTGATTCCTCCCACTTCCTACAGACAAAGGGGGTGGCCATGGGCACCCGCATGGGCCCCAGCTATGCCTGCCTCTTTGTAGGTTACGTGGAACAGTCCCTCTTCCGCACCTACACAGGCCCCAAGCCCCACCTCTTCCTCCGTTAAATTGATGACTGTATCGGCGCCGCCTCTTGCTTCCCAGAGGTGCTCGAACAGTTCCTCCACTTCACCAACACCTTCCACCCCAACCTCAAGTTCACCTGGGCCATCTCCAACACATCCCTCACCTTCCTGGACCGCTCAGTCTCCATCTCAGGCAACCAGCTTGTAACTGATGTCCATTTCAAGCCCACCGACTCCCACAGCTACCTAGAATACACCTCCTCCCACCCACCCTCCTGCAAAAATTCCATCCCCTATTCCCAATTCCTCCGCCTCCGTCGCATCTGCTCCCAGGATGAGGCATTCCACTCCCACACATCCCAGATGTCCAAGTTCTTCAAGGACCGCAACTTTCCCCCCGCAGTTGTCGAGAACGCCGTTGACTGCGTCTCCTGCATTTCCCGCAACCCATCCCTCACACCCCACCCCCGCCACAACCGCCCAAAAAGGATCCCCCTCGTTCTCACACACCATCCCACCAACCTCCGGATACAACGCATCATCCTCCGACACTTCCGCTATTTACAATCCGACCCCACCACCCAAGACATTTTTCCATCCCCACCCCTGTCTGCTTTCCAGAGAGACCACTCTCTCCGTGACTCCCTTGTTTGCTCCACACTGCTCCAACCCCACCACACCCGGCACCTCCCCCTGCAACCTCAGGAAGGGCTACACTTGCCCCCACACCTCCTCCGTCACCCTATCCCAGGCCCCAAGATGACTTTCCACATTAAGCAGAGGTTCACCTGCACATCTGCCAATGCGGTATACTGTATCCGTTGTACACGGTGTGGCTTCCTCTACATTGGGGAAACCAAGCGGAGGCTTGGGGACTGCTTTGCAGAACACCTACGCTCGGTTCGCAATAAACAACTGCACCTCCCAGTCGCTAACCATTTCAACTACCCCTCCCATTCTTCAAATGACATGTCCATCATGGGCCTCCTGCAGTGCCACAAGGATGCCACCCGAAGGTTGCAGGAACAGCAACTCATATTCTGCCTGGGAACCCTGCAGCCCAATGGTATCAATGTGGACTTCACCAGCTTCAAAATCTCCCCTTCCCCCACCACATCCCACAACCAGCCCAGCTCATCCCCCCCACCCGCTGCATCCCAAAACCAGCCCAACCTGTCTCTGCCTCCCTAACCTGTTCTTCCTCTTACTCATCCCTTCCTCCCACCTCAAGCCGCACCTCCATTTCCTACCTACTAACCTCATCCCACCTCCTTGACCTGTCCGTCCTCCCTGGACTGACCTATCCCCTCCCTACCTCCCCACCTATACTCTCCTCTCCACCTATCTTCTTTTCTCTCCATCTTCAGTCCGCCTCCCCCTCTCTCCCTATTTATTCCAGAACCCTCACCCCAACCCCATCTCTGATGAAGGGTCTAGGCCCGAAACATCAGCTTTTGTGCTCCTGAGACGCTGCCTGGCCTGCTGTGTTCATCCAGCTCCACACTATGTTATTGAGGATTACATTATTGGCTATGATCTCACTGAATGATGTGATGGGCTGAATGGCCTAATTCTACTCCTGTATCTCATCGTCTTATCAGTAGTTTTTTTAACAAAAGATGCATTGTCCCTCCTTCACTCGGAACCATCATCATTGACAAGATATAACAAAGACACATGGCCATCATCAAATGTGTGGGTACAGCTGAAGGATCAGCCTGGTGACCAGGATCAATAAACAGATGGAAGATGTCAGAACTGACTGTTAGGCATGTGTCATATGTAATTATGAAGTGAGGGCAGGATAGCTTCCTCCTACTGTACCCACCATAGAAATGTGTAAGGACTAACGTGTTTGTGTTTGAAGGATGTTCCTCCGTAATAATTGTTAACTATTTCTCGATCAATTGAAACAAACAAATTTATCTCCCATCTCTGTGAGAGCAGTTGTCAAAAATGAAATTGAAATAACTGCAGAAAGGCCGGTGTCCTGTCACCAAGTCACCCTTTATTTACACGACCACAATACGCTGGCTGTGACCAGCCAGCTCAAAGTTTGTCCCCTGATCTGAAGAAATTTGGAGTATCCTGATTATAGAGGTTGGCCACGGCTTTCTGATTGGTCCAGGTTAACAACCCCAATCGAGGACCTTGTCGTCAACAAGATCCACCTGGTCCCAATCAGTGCAGAAATGTTTGCCATTCATGAAGTCACAGTTGTGGTTATTTGTGTTAATGAAGTACTATTTGCCAACTAGGCATTTGAAAGGTTTCCAACTATTTCAGGGTTCCAACACATCTATAGTTCACCAAGAAATCCTGAAGTGAACAGAGAAGCTGAATGTGAAGTCCAAATAGTCAAAAACCTCTTAAGGAAGAACACAGACTTCATCAGCTTAGCTACCACTTACCCACACTCCATCGGAAATACGAATGGAGAGAGAACTAAAATCTCAGCATCCTACACTTCCAAAATGATTGTTTCCACAACTGAGCAGAACAGATTTAAGAAACAGAAAGAACTGAAATTTAATCAGCAACAAGCGACTAACCAGAACAGGCTATTTCACAGTAAGACCTTGCCAAGTCTGGAACAATTTGAAACAGTGTGCATCAAAGATCTCAACAGGAATGGTGCTGTTATACATCTTGTAGCACAGTCATACCTCATTAACACTCAGACAGAATGGTGCATTGATATTACAGACACCTTGCCTCCCTAAAGAACAATTTATCTCAACTGGATAATCCTTACAAACAACACCCAGAGTCTGATCTGTTATGGCCAACTCTAACATGAGATACACCGTCCTCAATCTATAAAAACAAATCCTCCCAGTACAAGCAGAGGTGAATAGAGAGGATAGTTAAATCTCTGACTGAGTTTACAAGCTCAGACCTTAAGGAGGACCTGGTAAGCCTACTTTACTGCTTTGAAACAATTGTAAAGAAATGTCAAACCAAAAGAAAGCTTAGAGGCAAAATAGCTTGCGCCTACAATCTATACAGTGGGGAAAGAGGCCATTTGGTCCACTGATTCCACAGCAATCCTCTAAAGGGCATCTAACCCAGACTGAGCCCCCTACTCTATCCCCGTAGTCCTGCAGTTACTTTAGCCAATCCACTAACATGTAGGTCTTTGGGAGGAAACTGGAGCACTGGGTGAAAGCCCTTGCAAACACAGGGAGAATGTACAAACCCCACACAGGCAGTCACTAAGGCTAGGATCAAACCCAGGTCCCTGGTGCTGTGAGGCTGCAGTGCTAACCGCTGAGCCACCGTGCCACTCTGAAATGATCATTCCTGCTAGGAGTTAGCTAGTGACCATGTGTATGTTTTTGTTCATTCAGGGGATGTGGGGGCACTGGCAGGGCCCAGCATTTCTTGCCCATCCCTAGTTGCACCTTGAGAAGGTGCTGGTGAGCTACCTTTTTGAACTGCTGTATTCCACATGCTGTAGGTAGACCCACATTGCTATCAAGGTTTGGTGGTTCTTGATGTTCCAGTGCTACAGCCATGAAGCTAACCATGCTGTAGGGTTGGGGCAAAGCCCTGGATCTCCCGAAGCCCTGGGCCTCCCTCCATCACATCATTCTGGGTGTCCATACACCTCAAGGACTTCAGTGGTTTAAGGAGGCAGCTTGCCACCAACTTCCCCAGGACAACTAGAGATGGGCAATAAATGTTGTCCCAACCAGCAACACCCAACTCGCAGCAATGAGGAAAAGAGTTCAGCGGACTGCTCCCAGTGCCTAAAGAGTTAATTTATGAGGGGTGGTTACAACAATCTGGTTCACGTTCTCTTGAGCTTAAGTTGGAAGGAGGTATAATCAAGGTCTTTAAAATGATAAAAAGACATTTTTAGGGTAAATACTGGTAGTCAATTTCTTCTAGTGCAGAAATCGGGATCAAATAGGGAGAAGCTTAAATAATCAGAGAAATTGTTCACTCACAGGCTTGATAGAAATCTGGAATTCCCAAAAGATGATGGATATCTCAACAGATAAAATTTCCAAGGCTAGGATGGATACTTTTAAGCAATCTGCTCAGATATGGTATAACACACCTCTGGAGCAGGTGGGGCTTGAATTCAGAGGTAGGGACACTCGCATTGCACCACAAGAGCCCCAAGCAGGTTCTGGGAACACTTACACATTAGGAGCTGGAATGAGGCAGTCCATTAATGGTTACATTCTGGTTGTTCATTAGGAATTGGACTTAAATTGGATTAATTTGCCATTTAAAATGCTCGTAGTGATCAGAAAGGAGCCTTATTCAGAATTATTACAGTGCAGAAGGAGCCTACAGACTGGTTATATTGCCTAGTGCTAATCGTTTTTCCTGTTACCCTGTTCACCACTTCTGTCCAAATAAGCATCCAATGCTCCTCTTGAATGCATCAATTGAACTGGCCTCCAACACATTTCCATGCTGTGTCTTCCATACGCTAACAACTCACTCTCACTTACCTCGTTTGTGCTTCACTTTAAAACTATGCCCTCTTGCTGTTGTTACTATCATGAACAGGGATAGTTTCTCTCTATCTACACAACAGCCCACTCATCATTTTGAAAACCTCTGTGAAACCTCCCTTCAGCCTTTTTCTTTCCAAGGACAACAGTTCCAGTTTCTTTAATCTGTCCATGTAATTGAAGTTTCTCATTCCTAGGTCCATTCTTGTAAATCACTTCTACACTCCAGTGCGTTCACATCTTTCAATAATATGGCACCCACAACTCTACACAATACTGTAGTTGAGGTCCAGCAAATGTCTTGTACAAATTCAACATCACCTCTTTGTTCTCGTACCCTATGTCTCCATTCATAAAGTAAAGGACACTGTATACTTTATTAACTCAGCTCTCCAGCTGCTTCACCAGCTAACGTTGCAATTTGTTGTAGCTGATTTCAATGTTGTCATTTGTTGAGAGATGTGGGGCATCAGCATTCGCCTTTAGCTATCAGTACATCAGTAAAATCATCCTTCTATCTTACCCTAATGGAGTTTTCAATTATTGTTTCAATGCTAAAATAAGGAAGCAATTAGTTACTGTTAACGATGCATAAGTACACAACACATTCTGCACCTTTCACTTATTAGGAATGTTACATCTTTCTCCATTTCCACTTTGTTAGGTTTTGGGCCTCTCTTATGCCTTTATCAGGTTGGCAGATGACAGACATGGAGCTAACTTCAACTCGAACTTACATCTGTTTCAGCTCTGAGGCCCAAACAAAGAATTATTGAATTGGTCCCAAGGCAGCAAAACACCAGCAATGGAGCCAACATTCCCTTCCGCTTGGAGTGAAAGTAAATCTCCCTAACACCTCTCTCATTCTGAGTGTGTCAGACCATCAGTAATGGGAACTTTGTGACTCCCCATGTGTCAGCCAAGTTTACAGCTATCCATTCTCCACCGACTCTTGTCGCTTCCTGCTAATCCATAAAGGCCCTGTCTCAATCTCAATCTTTATTCTGTGGCATTTTTACTCCTGCCTTACCTGCACTTCAGCCAGGATAGTGAGTCTCAGGTTCATAGCCACTGGTGGGTCATGGTCAACCCAATTAGCTTTCAAACCTCAGAATGTGTGAGTTCACTTACTCATTCATTTACTCACTCACTCACACGGTCACTTACTCACTCACTCACTAACTCATTTACTCACTCACACACACTTGCTCACTCCTTCACTCACACACTCACTCACTCATTCACTCACTAGCTCACACACTCACTCACTTGCCCACTCACTCAATCATTCACTCACTCACTAGCTCACTCATTCACACGCTCACTCACTCGCACACTCACTCATTCACTCGTTCACTCACTCACTCACTCATTCACACGCTCATTCACTCGCCCACTCACTCACTCATTTACTCACTAGCTCACTCACTCATTTACTCACTAGCTCACTCACTCACTCGCCCACTCACTCGCTTATTTACTCACTCGCCCACTCACTCATTTATTTACTCACTCGCCTACTCACTCACTCATTTACTCACTAGTTCACTCATTCACATGCTCACTCACTCACCCACTCGCTCATTTACTCACTAGCTCACTCATTCACACGCTCACTCACTCGCACACTCACTCATTCACTCGTTCACTCACTCACTCACTCATTCACACGCTCATTCACTCGCCCACTCACTCACTCATTTACTCACTAGCTCACTCACTCATTTACTCACTCGCCCACTCACTCACTCGCTCATTTGCTTGCTCGCTCATTTACTCACTCACTCGCTCATTTACTCACTCACTCACCCACTCCCTCACTCGCCCACTCACTCACTCACTCACACGCTCGCTCACTCACTCACATGCTCGCTCTCACACTCACTCATTTACTCACTAGCTCATTCGCCCACTCACTCGCTCATTTACTCACTCGCCCACTCACTCATTTACTCACTAGCTCACTCACTCGCTCGCCCACTCACTCGCTCGCCCACTCACTCACTCATTTACTCACTCACTCATTTACTCACTCACACATTTACTCACTCAGTTACTCACTCATTTACTCACTCGCTTGCCCGCTCACTTGCTTGCCCGCTCACACGCTCGCCCACTCACTCACTCATTTACTCATTCAGTTACTCACTCATTTACTCACTCGCCCACTCACTCGCTCACATGCCCACTCACTCGCTCGCCCGCTCGCTCGCTCTGCCACTCGCTCACTCATTCACACGCTCACTCACTCATTTACTCACTCATTTACTCACTCACTCACTTACTCACACGGTCACTCGCTCGCTAACTCACACACCTGCTCTCTCATTCACTCACTCACTCGCTCACCCACAGTTATTTTTTGATTGAAGTGACAGGGTAGGCAACATGATTGGGTCAAACCATGGCATGTTGATGACTGACCAGTCAAAGTGTGGGATGTCTATTTGGTGGAGGGTGATTGTGGAGCGGAGCTTGCAAATCGTCCAACAATTCCAGGGACGACAGTCCGTATTCCTGTTACTTGAGGGCAGAGACTGGTACAAGTGATGTTATTGATTTTCTTGAGATGTCCAGCGACACAGGGTAATTCATCCCTTTCTGTTCATGCCAGCTCTTGGAAAGTTCTCTCTAATTAGTCTGTTCTGAAGAAGAGTCACTGGACCCGAAACATTGATTCTGTTTTCTCTTTGCACAGATGCTGCCAGATCTGTTGAATTTCTCCAGCATTTTCTGCTTTTGTTTCAAATCTTCAGCACCCTCAGTCCGTTGTTTCCTCCCCGTTCTTCTTCAAAACCTGTGAATCGAATTGGCATCTCGTGAGAAGAAAGTGAGTTTAGGGAAAGTTGCTTTTCTACTGCATTAGGAAAAGCCTCCAAAATGTTAAAAGTTGAATTTGAATCAAACATGCTCGAGAGCTAAGTAACAAAGCTGTCGGACTGTTCTAACATTTGGTAGGAAAACAACAGTTTGAAAAAGAAGGATTTCAAAATGAAGGAATGGTGATGGTGGGAATCTGTCCTCAAAAGTAAGGTTTGTTTACCGTAGCTCATAGTGTCAAACCTTCGATGGCAGAGTGACTGACTTCACTGCCATTGCTTCAGCATTAAATAAAGGAGAGTGTCTCCTCATTGCCTGGTGCCTAATGACACTTATACGCTATATCCCTATCAGAGTAAGTGAATCTAATATCATGTTGTATAGATTATATCAGAGCAAGTGATTCTGGCTTCTCCCCGAAAGGTATAGTCATGTCATGATAATGTTACGATCTTAACGACCCAAGGTTATGAGTTCAAATGGGCACCTGAGAATTTCTGGAAAGAAGGTCATGGTATTAATAAACGTGATGATGTTCTGTTGCTTTGTCACTTGATTCCACCCCAATAACGCTCCTGTTTTTTCTTTTCCAAAGGCGAACTGAATAAATATTTGGGAAAGAAGCAAAATACGGATCGAATGTGAAGGAGAAGCAGTTAATCAGACATTTTTTTAGCTTTTTCAAAGACATCATGCGCTCAGGCACCTCAGGCAGAGTTGTATGACACTAGTACCAATTCTTCCCTTCAGTTTCTTGCTGCCAGTGTCTCCCATTCCATTCTGCTATTCAAAGTATTCCCTTCCTTTATTCCCCCTCCTGTTGCATTCTCCCTTTCTCTCATCCCCCTTCTGCCACTATCTCTTTCTCCATCCCTTATTCCTCTTTCTCTCTGACACACATAAATATACTTGCTTCTCTATAATGAGACATGACAAATGAGTGAGAAAAAGGCAAAGTGCTAACAGGCTACCCTTGGCCCTTGACTACTGGGAATGGAGTTGACCTCAAGAGTTTAGAACTGACAAAGTCAACCGCAGTGATTTATTGGTCTTTGCAAACGGTTAAAACTATCATTACACTGATAATATTCATATTTCTTAATATGAATGCATGTTTAACTGCTTGTAACAATAAAACATGGAATAAATATGCTTATTTGCAGCTGTCAAGATTAATAAAGAAACTCGGGGAAAGCTGAGACTATATTGAAACATTCTAGGGGCCTGATTTGTATGATGTTGGAATCACATTTCAAATAGTAATACACACCATTGCTTTCATTCTTGGTGAAATAATTATTAGCAGATGTAAGGTATAGCATTTAAAAGGTGAAAGACACATTTTGGTCTGTTTTAGTTATCAGAGAAAAAGTGCAAAGAAAAACATTCACCTTAAATATTTCATATGAACTGTATTTGAGTGTGTCTCCCTGTCCTTCAAGTCTTGTTTCCTCACCTCTTGCTTCTTTTCCTCGACCCCTCAACCTTCAACTCTCACCTTTCACCCTTATCCTTTAACCCTCAGTCCGGTCTATCATCCCAGTACTTTACGTTCATCACTCACCTCTATACAGTTTACCAGTCATCCCTCACCCTTCCTGCCCCCAATCCTCCTGGTGAAGGGTCCCAAACTCAAAGATGAACTTTCCTGCTCCTCTGATGCTGCCTGACCCGCTGTGTTCCTCCAGCTCCACGCTGTATTGAGTCTGATTTCAGCATCTGCAGTTCTTGCTACCACCTGCCCCTCCACCCTGTTTTCTGCCCCTCAATTCTATTTGCCACCCCAAACCCCGAAGGCCTGGATCTTTCAGACTCTCTCCTCATCCTGATCCCTCAATTCCAACCGGCTTCCTTGTTCATTTCTATTTGTTTCTGTGTACAAACTGACCCCCACAATTCCAACATTACAACAGGACGTACACTTGAAAAAGTACATTGTTGACAGTAAAAGTGCATTGCGATATCCTGAGGTTGTGCTGGGTGCCACACAAATGCAACTTCAAGGACTAACCTCAATAACCTGAGCAAACTAAAAGTAAACATAGAACTCACTCCAGCAGAAATTCCTTTGCAAACCTCCCCCAAGCCCCCAGTTAATTGTAATATCCTGCTATTGATCTAAACCCCATCAAGGTTAACATCATGTAAAACAATTGGATGATCCTCTGGGGCTGGACCAGGGTGACAATCTTGCTCAAGCACCATGGATTCCCTTGCCTTCTTTCCCTGATTACTAGAAATATGGGTCACTTGAGCCAATCCTGGAATTTCAAATCCAACATGTATTTATTGACAATCCCCTTAAATGCATAAAATTGGGCCAGCTAACAACGCAGAAGGGTTCTATTCGACCTATTCTGCCTGATTGAAGGATCTTCCCAACTCAGTCCAATATCCTGACTTCAATCATGTGGGCATCAGGTCAATCCTAGTAGAATGAAAACGCAAGTTATTTGACAATGTGGAAGAGTGAATTGACGGTGAAAATATAACTCCCTGGATAAATTGTTGGCTCTCTGATTGTCCCTCCTGTGCTCCTCCAGATGATCATCCAATTGTTTTACATGATCTAAACCTCAACAGGTCGAACCTCAGCAGAATATACAATCAGCAGTGGGGGGTAGGGAAGGTTTGCAAAGGAATTTCTGCGAGAGTGTGTTCTATGTTTACTTTTCATTTGCTCAAGTTAATGAGGTTGCTCCTTGAAGTTGCATTCGTGTGGCACCTACACAACCTCAGGATGTCACATTGCACTTTTACCACCGAGGATGTGCCCGGGTAAATATGTCCCCTATATAAATCCCCGGGACCTGATCAGGCGTACCCGAGGAGCTCTGTGGGAAGCTAGGGAAGTGATTGCTGCGCCCCTTGCTGAGATATTTGTATCATCAATAGACATGGATGGGGTGCCAGAAGACTGGAGGTTGGCTAACGTGGTGCCACTGTTTCAGAAGGGTGGTAAGGAAAAGCCAGATAGTTATAGACCAGAGAGCCTGATATCAGTGGTGGGCAATGGAAATCCTAAGGGACAGGATTTAGATGTAAATGGAAAGGCAAAGACTGATTAGAGATAGTCAACATGGCCTTGTGTTTTGGAAATCGTGTCTCACTAACTTGATTGAGTTCTGGATGTGAGTTTGCTCGCTGAGCTGGAAGGCTCATTTTCAGACGTTTTGTCACTTTTTTTTATTTGAAAAAATATACTTTATTCATAAGATGTACAAAAAATAAAACATATTTATACACCTACCCAGTCATGCAAGCCGCTCCGGGTTATCCGGGGGGTACATACACCAACTAAAGGCAAAAACAAAACAAAGAAGAAAAAACAACAAAGCAAAGAAAATACCCCAGAAGTCGTCACGCTGTACAGTCCCCGTTGGCCCCCTGACCAGTTGGGGAAGGCACCAGCTGGGCCCAGTTACCAGATAGGGCCCTTTTTTCTATTCTGGATGGAGGGTTTCATATGGTGGTCTTTCCCCACCGCGCCTTGGCGGCGGCTGCCCCAAGCTTTAGCGCGTCCCTCAGCACGTAGTCCTGGACCTTGGAGTGCACCAGTCTGCAACACTCGGTCGGGGTCAGTTCTTTCAGCTGGCAGACCAGCAAGTTGCGGGCAGACCAAAGAGTGTCTTTCACCAGCTCGACGCGGGTGGACCTGACCAAGAACGCTCGCGACTCAAACAGGAAGTCTATCCTTGAGCAGATAGACCCGTCTGGCCGCGACCAAGTGTATCTCCGCTGCACTCTGTCTGCAGGGGTGCTGAAGACGTCGAGCAGCTTGGCGTCCTTCACAGTGTCCATCAGGAATCTGGACATGACGTCCAGTTTATTCCCCCCACCCACTGTCCCCACGCCGGATCTTCCATCTGCATCAATGATGCACTTGAAGTCTCCGCCTAGGATGACCGGCCTGGACGAAGCCAGCAGGGGTGGAAGCCGCTGCAGGACGGCCAACCGCTCACTCCGTACCGCTGGGGCGTACACGTTGATCAGCCTCGGGAGCATTCCTGTAGGTGATGTCAGCCACTAGGAGGCGCCCCCCCACCACCTCCTGAACTTGAAAGATGGTGAAGTTGTGCCCCCGCAGCAGAATAGCCAGGCCCGAGGACCGACAGTTGTTACCCCCGACTAGATTGGAGGCCCACAGGTCCAGGCGCCCAACCATTTCCCGTACCTGACGAGGTGCAGTATCCCGCACTGCTGCAGAAACAGGAGGTCCGCCTTGGCGGTGGTCAGGTAGGCCAATGTGGACACACATCTTGCGGTGGACTTGACGCTGCGCACATTAATGCTCGCAATTCGTACCCCCATTGTGGGCAGTGACCGCAGTACCTTCTCCGACTCCAAGGTGCAGCCCCTCCATCTGTCCCTTCACGCCCATTGCCCGGGCTAACTGCTGGACGCTCTCCTGGCTCAGGAAGCCGTCCGTGCTGCCTTCCGGGTGGCATCCCCCAGTCGGGGGTACGGAGGCAGGAGATTCTGACTCTGGGTCAGGTTGGGGGCACGTTGTTTCCTGCTTCCCGCCTGCAGATTCCATGGGCCCTCCAGGGCCCCAGCGTCGCGTGGCTGGGTGTCGGAGGGAACCTCAGGACGCCTCCTGTCACCTGGAAGCGTGGTGCTGCTTTCCTTCTCAGTGGAAGTCTTCAGCTTCTGCTTTGGGCGGGCCTCCTCCGAATCCCTCTCGTCAGAGGAGCTCTTATAGCCCCCCTGTAGCTGCCTCTTCCTGCCTGATGGTTGCAGTGCTGGGGCCCTCCAGCGCGCCTTCCTCCTCGCCTTCCGGACGGTCATCTACTCCCCTGGGATACCTGTTGCCTTGTCCATCGACTCCGGGTTACTGGGCGGGGAGCGGAGCCTGGAGGGGTGCTTGGCTGGCCTCGGGCCCATCCTGCGGGGCTGGGCCCTCCTGCACAACCTGGCCCTCCTGCACATTAGGAGGGTCCTTGCAGGGGCCTGGTGCCTTCCTCTCCTCTGGGGGGGCTTGCCCCGCATTGCCCCTGCCGGCGATCTGGGCATAGGTGGTCCCCCGCCGCGGGCATGCCCTATAGAGGTGGCCCGCTTCCCCGCAAAGGTTGCAGCTTCTCTCTCGTGGGCAATCCTTTGCACGGTGTCCCTCCTCCCTGCAGTTCCTGCAGATGGTGCCTTTGCAGTCGGCCGCCACGTGACCTGACCTACCACAGGCATGGCAGACTTTGGGTTGCCCTGCGTAGGTCAGGTAGCCCTTGCTCCTGCTGATCATGAACCTGGACAGTGGGTGTATGATGTTCCCGTCCGCACCCGTCCTCAGCGTCACCCTGACGTGCCTCTTACTGGTCCAGATCCCAAAGGGGTCCACCATGTCAGTTAGGTCCCCTTCCACCGTCACATACCTTCCGAGGAAGGTCAGGACATCAACTGCTGGCACATGCGGGTTGTACATGTGTACAGTCACCATACGGCTCCTCTGCGCTGGCATCACAAACAGCAGGACAGCGGTCAATACAGAGAGGGGGCCCTCACCTCCTTTCTCCTTGAAAACCTCCAGGAAGCGCTCGCAAAGCTTGGCATTCCTGAAGGTCACATCGTAAAAACCTCCTCCGGGGAAATCCTGCAGGCAGTAAATGTCCGCAGCAGCAAACCCACAACAGTCCAACAGGACCCTCTTCATGAAGAAGGTGCGGTCCACAGGTGCACCTTCATCCACCTTTTTCACGGAAACGTGGATGGTGTTCCGGACCCCCTGACCTGGGGCACGAGCACTTGCCGCAGCCATCGTTGCAGGTTGGCTGCTCCCCTGAACCAGCGTTAGGCCGAAGCCAGCATTAAGATCCACTGGTCGCAAGGGTGTACAGCCAACCCGACGTCCTCCTTTCACCTCCAAGACAGCACTCTCGTCCTCTCGGTCCACAAGAGAGTGGGTCTTTATTGTGTTCGAGATGTAAGCTGGTTCACTGAGCTGTAAGGTTTGTTCCCAGATGTTTCATCACCTTTTTTTTATTTGAAAAAATATACTTTATTCATAGAATGTACAAAAAATAAAACATTTATACACCTACCCAGTCATGCAAGCCACTCCGGGTTACCCGGGGATACGTACACCAACTAAAGGGAAAAAAAAACAAAACAGAGAGAAAAAAAAACAAAGCAAAGAAACCGCAACGGCAGTCGTCACCCGGCACAGTCCCAGTTGGCCCCCTGACCAGTTGGGGAAGGCGCCAGCTGGGCCCAGTTACCAGATAGGATTCTTTTCCCTTTTCTGGACGAGGGGGCTCATACGGTGGTCTTTCCCCACCGCGCCTTGGCGGCGGCTGCCCCAAGCTTTAGCGCGTCCCTCAGCACGTAGCCCTGGACCTTGGAGTGCGCCAGTCTGCAACACTTGGTCGGGGTCAGTTCTTTCAGCTGGCAGGCCAGCAAGTTGTGAGCAGACCAAAGAGCGTCTTTCACCGCATTGATGGTCCTCCAGGCGCAGCTGATGTTGGTCTCGGTGTGCGTCCAGGGAAACAGCCCATAGAGCACGGAGTCCCGTGTCACGGAGCTGCTCGGGACGAACCTCGACAAATACCACTGCATCCCCCTCCAGACCTCCTGCGCATAGGCACACTCCAGAAGGAGGTGGTCAACAGTCTCGTCCCCCCCGCAGCCACCTCGAGGGCAGCGTGCGGTGGTGCAGAGATTCCGGGCATGCATAAAGGATCTCACGGGCAGAGCCCCTCTCACTGCCAGCCAAGCAATGTCCTTGTGCTTGTTTGAAAGTTCTGGCGATGAGGCATTCTGCCAAACGACTTTGGCAGTCTGCGTGGGGAACCACACGACGGGATCCACCCTCTCCTTTTCTCGAAGGGTCTCGAGGATACTACGTGCTGACCACTGCCTGACGGCCTTGTGGTCAAAGGTGTTTCCTTTCAAAAATTTCTCCACGAAGGACAGGTGGTACGGAACGGTCCAACTACTCGGAGCGTTCTGCGGCAACGAGGCCAGGCCCATCCTTCGCAACACCAGGGACAGGTAGAACCTCAGTAAGTAGTGACACTTGGTGTTTGCGTACTGAGGATCTACGCACAGCTTGATGCAGCCACACACAAAGGTAGCCGTCAGGGCGAGGGTGGCGTTCGGTACGCCCTTTCCCCCATTTCCCAGGTCTTTGTACATGGTATCTCTGCGGACCCGGTCCATCCTCGACCCCCAAATGAAGTGGAAGATGGCCCGGGTGACCGCAGCGGCGCAGGTCCAGGTAATAGGCCAGGCCTGCGCCACATACAACAGTACCGAAAGCCCCTCGCACCTGACAACCAGGTTCTTACCCGCGATGGAGAGGGACCGGAGCGTCCACCTGCCCAGCTTCTGCTTAAATTTGGAGATACGCTCCTCCCAAGTCTTAGTGCATGCCCCAGCTCCACCAAACCAAACACCCAGCACCTTCAGGTAGTCTGTCCTGACGGTGAAGGGGATGAAGGAGCGGTCGTCCCAGTTCCCGAAGAACATGACCTCGCTCTTACCCCTATTGACTTTGGCACCCGAGGCCAGTTCAAACTGGCCGCAGATGTCCAACAGCCTACTCACCGACCGACGATCGGTGCAGAAGACGGCGACATCATCCATGTACAGGGAGGTCTTGACCTGAAGGCCTCCGCTGCCTGGGATAGTCACGCCCTTCAGGCTCACATCCTTCCTGATGGAGGCGGCGAAGGGCTCCACACAGCACACGAACAAGGCAGGAGAGAGCGGGCAGCCCTGCCTGACTCCAGATCTAACAGGAAAACTGTCTGATTCCCACCCGTTGATCGAGACTGCGCTAACGATGTTGGCGTAGAGCAGCCGGATCCAATTGCGGATGCCCTCCCCGAACCCCAATTTGGAGAGGACGTCCCTCATGTAAGCATGAGAGACCCTGTCGAAGGCCTTCTCCTGGTCCAGGCTGACGAGGCAGGTGTCCACCCGCCTGTCCTGTACGTAGGCGATCGTATCCCTGATGAGCGCGAGGCTCTCAGCGATCTTCCTGCCCGGCACAGCACAGGTTTGGTCAGGGTGAATCACCGACTCCAGGACAGACCTGACCCGGTTGGCAATGACCTTGGCCAGGATTTTGTAGTCCACGTTCAAAAGTGAAATGGGACGCCAATTCTTAATTTCTTCCCTCTCCCCCTTCCTCTTGTAAATGAGGGTGATGATGCCCTTCCTCATGGACTTGCACATTTCCCCTGCCCGAAGCGCACTATCGTACACCTCCAGCAGGTCCTGGCTGACCAGGTCCCACAGAGCAGAATACAGCTCGACCGGTAAGCAGTCGCTTCCGGGAGTCCTATTCCTCTGCAAGGACTTGAGGGCTGTGGCCAGCTCGTCCAGGGATATCGTCCGGTCCAGCCACTCCCTCGTGCCGTCATCTAAGACCTCCGTGATAGACGACAGGAACGACTCGGAGGCCGTGCTGTCCGTGGGCTTCGTGTCGTACAGTCCGGCATAGAAGGATCTGCTGATCCTCAAAACGTCGGGCCGAGACGACGTCACCGAGCCGTCGTCCTCCTTCAGCCGGCTAAGCACAGAGCTCTCTTTGTGCACCTTCTGAAAGAAGAAACGCGAGCACGTCTCGTCCTGCTCCACAGAGCGGACCCTGGACCGGAAGATTATCCTGGAGGCCTCCGCGGCGAAGAGCGAGGCTTGCTGGCCCCTCACCTCGCGGAGGTCCTCCGTGACATCGACCCCCATCAACTGCAGAAGGAGCAGGTTCTGCACCCTTTTCTGGAGTCGCGACAGCTTTCCCCGCCTCTCTCTTGCCTTCTGAACACCCTTGAGGACAAAGAACCTCTTGATGTTCTCCTTCACCGTCTCCCACCAGTCGCCTGGAGACTCAAAGAGGGGTTTCACGGTCCTCCAACTGGTGTACCGCCTCTTAAGCTCCTCGACGTTCTCTGGGGTCAACAGAGTCGTGTTGAGCTTCCACGTCCCCTTGCCGGCCGGCTGGTCGTCCTGTAAGTGACAGTCGGCCAGCAGGAGGCAGTGGTCAGAGAAGAACACCGGCTCGACACCAGTGGATCTGACCGAGAACGTCCGTGACACAAACAGGAAGTCTATCCTTGAGCGGATAGACCCGTCTGGCCGCGACCAGGTGTACCTCTGCTGCGCTCCGTCTGCAGGGGTGCTGAAGACGTCGAGCAGCTTGGCGTCCTTCACCGTGCCCATCAGGAATCTGGGCGTGACGTCCAGTTGAATCCCCCCACCCGCTGTCCCCACGCTGGATCTTCCATCTGCATCAATGATGCAGTTGAAGTCTCCGCCTAGGATGACCGGCCTGGACATAGCCAGCAGGGGTGGAAGCCGCTGCAGGACGGCCAACCGCTCACTCCGTACCACTGGGGCGTACACGTTGATCAGCCTCAGGGGAGCGTTCCTGTAGGTGATGTCAGCCACTAGGAGGCGCCCCCCCCCCACCTCCTGAACTTGAGAGATGGTGAAGTTGTGCCCCCGCAGCAGAATAGCCAGGCCCAAGGAGCGACAGTCATTACCCCCCGACCAGATCGAAGGCCCACAGGTCCAGGCGCCGGACCACTTCCCGTACCTGCCGAGGTGCGGTTTCCCGCACTCCTGCAGAAACAGGAGGTCCGCCTTGATGGTGGTCAGGTAGGCCAACGTGGACACACATCTCGCGCTTGACTTGATGCTGCGCACGTTAATGCTCGCAACTCGTACCCCCATTGTGGGCAGTGACCGCAGTACCCTCCCCAAGTCCAAGGTCTAGCCCCTCCATCTGTCCCTTCATGCCCATTGCCCGGGCTAACTGCTGGACGCTCTCTGGGCTCAGGAAACCATCCGTGCTGCCTTCCGGGTGGCATCCCCCCGTCAGGGGTGCGGAGGCAGGAGGGTCCGGCTCCGGATCAGGCTGGGGACGTGCTGTTTCCTCCTTCCCGCCTGGAAGTTCCGGGGGGCCCTCCAGTGCTCCAGCGGCACTTGACTGGGTGTCGGAGTGAGCCTCAGGACGCCTCCCGTCACCTGGAAGCGGGGTGCTGCTTTCCTTCCCCCTCGAGACCTTTAACTTCTGCTTCGGGTGGGCCCTCTCCGAATCCTCCTCGTCAGAGGAGCTCTTATAGCCCCCCTGTAGCTGTCTCTTCCCTCCTGATTGTTGCGGTTCCTGGGCCCGTCGACGCACCTTCCTCCTCGCTTTCCGGACTGTAGCCCACTCCCCTGGGTCGCCTGTCGCCGCCTCCATTGGCTCCGGGTTGTCGGGGGGGATCGGAGCCTGCAGGGGTGCTTTGCTGGCCTCGGGCCCATCCTGCAGGGCTGGGCCCTCCTGCACGGCCTGGCCCTCCTGCACATTAGTGGGGTCCTTGCTGGGCCCTGGTGCCTTCCTCTCCTCCGGGGGGGCTGGCCCCGCATTTCCCCTGCCGGCGACCTGGGCGTAGGTGGTACCCCGCCGCGGGCATGCCCTATAGAAGTGGCCCGCTTCCCCGCAAAGGTTGCAGCTTCTCTCTCGTGGGCAATCCTTTGCAAGGTGTCCCTCCTCCCTGCAGATGGTGGCTTTGCAGTCGGCCGCCACGTGACCTGACCTACCACAGGCATGGCAGACTTTAGGTTGCCCTGCATAGGTCAGGTAGCCCCTGCTCCCGCCGATCGCGAAGCTGGACGGTGGGTGTGCGACATTCCCGTCTGCGCCCATCCTCAGCGTCACCTTGACCTGCCTCTTACTCGTCCAGATGCCAAAGGGGTCCACCATGTCAGTTAGGTCCCCTTCCACCTTCACATACCTTCCGAGGAAGGTCAGGACATCAACTACTGGCACATGCGGGTTGTACATGTGTACAGTCACCATACGGCTCCTCTGCGCTGGAATCACAAACAGTGGGACAGCGGTCATTACAGAGAGGGGGCCCTCACCTCCTTTCTCCTTGAAAACCTCCAGGAAGCGCTCGCAAAGCTTGGCACTCCGTAAGGTCACATCGTAAAAACCTCCTCCAGGGAAATCCTGCAGGCAGTAAATGTCCGCAGCAGCAAACCCACAACAGTCCAACAGGACCCTCTTCATGAAGAAGGTGCGGTCCACAGGTGCACCTTCATCCATCTTCTTTACAGAAACACGGATGGTGTTCCGGACCCCCTGACCTGGGGCACGAGCACTTGCCGCAGCCATCATTGCAGGTTGGCTGCTCCCCTGAACCAGCGTTAGGCCGAAGCCAGCATTAAGATCCACTGGTCGCAAGGGTGCACAGCCAACCCGACGTCCTCCTTTCACCTCCAAGATAGCACACTCCTCCTCTCGGTCCACAAGAGAGTGGGTCTTTATTGCGTTCGAGATGTAAGCTGGTTCACTGAGCTGTAAGGTTTGTTCCCAGATGTTTCATCACCATTCTAGGTAACATCATCAGTGAGCCTCCAGTGAAGCGCTGGTGTTATGTCCCGCTTTCTATTTATGTGTTTAGGTTTCCTTGGGTTGGTGAAGTCATTTCCTGTGTCGGTGATGTCATTTCCTGTTGTTTTTCTCAGAGGGTGGTAGATGGGCTCCAAATCAATGTGTTTGTTGATGGCATGCCAACCGGAACTCCATCAACAAACACATTGATTTGGAGCCCAACGCAGGAAATGGCATCAACACAGGAAATGACATCACCAACCCAAGGAAACCTGGACGCAAATAGAAAGCGGGACATAACACCAGCGCTTCGTCGGAGGCTCACTGATGATGTTACCTAGAATGGTTACAAAACATCTGAAAATGAACCTTCCAGCTCAGCGAGCAAACTCACATCCAGAAACTCAACCTGAGCTACAAATCTTCTCAAAACTCGCTAACTTGATTGAGTTTTTTGAAGAAGTAACAAAGAGGATTGATGAGGGCAGAGCAGTGGATGTCATCTATATGGACTTCAATAAGGCATTTGATAAGATTCCTTATAGTTGGCTGGTTAGCAAGGTTAGAGAACATGGGATACAGGCAGAACTAGCCATTTGGATACTGAACTGGCTCGAAGGTAGAAGACAGAATGGTGGTGGAGGGTTGCGTTTCCGGTTGACCAGTGGTGTGCCATAAGGATAGGTGCTGTGTCCACTGCTTTTTGTCATTTAAATAAATAATTTGGATGTGAACATGGGAGGTATGGTTAGTAAGTTTGTAGATGACACCAAAACTGGAGGTGTAATGGATATTAAAGAAGGCTACCCCAGAATATAAACAGGGCCTTGATCAGATGAGCCAATAGGCTGAGGAGCAGGAGATGGATTTTAATTTGGATAAATGTGAAGTGCAGCAATTTGGAAAGGCAAATCGGGGCAGGACTTATACAATTAATGGTAATATCCTGGGGAGTGTTGCTGAACAAAGAGGCCTTGGAGTGCAGGTTCATAGTTCCATGAAAGTGGGGTCAGATAGGTAGATAGGACAGTGAAGAAAGTGTTTGATAGACTTGCCTTTATTGGTCAATGCTTTGAGTATCATATTGCAGCTGTAGAGCGGATTGGTTCGGCCACTTTGGGAATGCTGTGTGCAATTCTGGTCTCCCTGTGATAGGAAAGATGTTGTGAAACTTGAAAGGGTTCAGAAAGGAATTACAAGGATGTTGCCAGGGTTGGAGGGTTTGAGCTACAGGAGGAGGCTGAATAGGTTGGGGCTATTTTCCCTGAGCGTTGGAGGCTGAGGGGGTGACCTTATAGAGGTTCACAAAATCATGAATTCTGCATGCCGTCGGGAGTGGATATGGTGTGTCTGTACTGCACACTTAGAAAGAGGTCTTTTCCCTAGGGTGGGGGAGTCCAAAACAAGAGGGCATAAATTTAAAGTGAGAGAGGAAAGATTTAAAAGGGACTTAAGGGGCAACATTTTTCACGCAGAGGGTGGTGAGTGTATGGAATGAGCTGCCAGAGGAAGTGGTGGAGGCTGGTACAATTACAACATTTAAAAAACATCTGAATGAGTAGATGGACAGGAAGGATTTTGGGGAATATGGGCTAATTGCTGGCAAATGGAGCTATACTTGGTTAGGATATCTGGTCAGCATGGATGAGTTGGACTGAAGGGTCTGCTTCCCTGCTGTGCATTTCTATGATTCTATGACTCTATGAACTCTGACGTTGAAACGCATATGTGATCAATACTCTAAGAAGGAACGTATGGGAGAATTACATAGAAGGCTGGAATCAGTATTCTCTTCCTAAGAATACATGTAAAAAGTTTACAGGACTTAGAGTCATGGAGAAATACATCAGGAGACAGACTCTTCAGTCCAACTTGTCCATGCTTTATGACTCTACAGCAATGACTTACTGAGGGTGAGAAAAGCATTATTCCCAGATAGAACGGAAGCAAACTGGAGTAGGAGCAATGAAACCAAATAGGCAGCCTCAAGTGTGCACTACAGACACCCCATCTCCACTCCCGATGGCACACAGAACTCATGAGGGGAGAATGATGCATTAAGTCCATGGGAGTAGCACAGTCCAGGGAGACAGCTGTATCAGTACAAAGTACACGTTCTTGTCAAAAGCTCCTGTTGAATCTGATCCCACCATCCTGTCAGGTTTTGCATTCCACAGCTGTGACATTCATCATTACTACTGCACAAGTGAGCGACGGATTTCTTATCTCCATTTCTGCAAACGTATTCATCATAAAGCTGGAATCGAGTTATCCAGGAAGCTAGAGCTTGGGCACAAAGCCAAGCCTCAGGATATAAGCCATGTGTGGGCTAATGTAAAGAGTGAATTACCTGAAATGTAACACATGCTGGGGTTTACGAAGGGTGAACTTCCCAACAGACAATGATCAATTGTGAAGGTTTCCAGTATCTATCTCCTGCACTGTGAGCCCTGGGAGCAGGTCCTGGGGAATGTGAACCAGAAGAGGCAGCAAGAAGAAGATTTCCTCACAGAAGTGACTGCTAACCATAGCCAAGATCTTTTTCCTAGGCTGGGGGAGCCCAAAATTCGAGATCAGAAGTTTAAGGCGAGAGATGAAAGATTTAAAAAGGTTCTTGGGGGGTAACATTTTCACGCAGAGGATGGCGCGTGTAGGGAATGAGCTGCCCATGGAAGTGCTGGAGGTGGGTACACTTATAACTTTTAAAAGACCTCTGGAAGGATATATTCAGAGATAGTGGGAACTGCAGATTCTACAGAATCTGAAATAACAAGTTGTGGAGCTGGATGAGCACAGCAGGCCAAGCAGCATCAGAGGAGCAGGAAAGCTGACGTTTCGGGCCTAGACCCTTCTTCAGAAAATGGCTTTTCTGATGAAGGGTCTAGGCCCGAAATGTCAGCCTTCCTGCTCCTCTGATGCTGTTTGGCCTGCTGTGTTCATCCAGCTCTACACTTTCTTATCTTGGATGGATATATGAATAGGAAGGGGTTAGAAGGACTTGGACCAAATGCTGGCAAATGGGATTAGGTCAGATTGGGATGCCTGATCAGTGCAAATGTGTTGGACCAAAAGACCTGTTTCCATGCTGCACAACTCTGTGACTCTCTGAACCTCAGATTGGCAATGTTCTCTCTGAAAGAGAAGGCATATCATAAGGACTTTCCAAAGGCATTGAGAAACTTACTTGAAGAAGACATAGTCAAAGAGCTGCTTCTGATGAATTGTCACAGCACTCAAAGCACTGTTTGTTTTGTCTCCACAGATGGTACCAGACCCTGTTGAGTTTCTCCAGAATTTTTTGTTTCAGATGCCCAGCACTGTGCAGCTTATTCCTATGTATGAAGAGTACTGATACAATGGTAATGATATAGGATTAAGTTGGAAATTCCGGCAGAGCCAGCACACATGGGAGGTTCTGAATCTGCAGTGCTCTATGATGCTATGATCCTAAATACCTAATATAACTTGCCTGATCTTACCGTCCCATTTACATCTTGTGTCATCTGTGGTTCAGGAGGTTGTATTTTCCAAATAACCCATTCAGAGAGGTGATTGTACAGCTCTGAAGCAAATGAGACTTGAACCCAGGCCTCCTGTACCACAAGATCACTTCAGTCGGTTGTTATCTTGCTGCTGGTGTCAGAAGGCACTGATTTCAAGCCCTAGCCTAAAAGCTTCAGGTTAAATCCACGCCAACATTTAACCTCAGGTGACGTTGAGACAAGTTGGGATCTTTTTGGTTGATCTCAACTGTACAGGAATTGAACCCATATTATGGGCACCGCACTGCATTGCAAGGAAATTGATCTGCATGTGTGTAACTGTGAGCATGCTCACCAACAATCCTTCCACTGCTATCGGGTATTTACTTCCTTCATTCAGCTCCAATGATATGTTAAATTGAAATGTGATAATATGTGAAAATGTATATGTGTGTTTATGTGTGTACGTGTGTGTTTTTGTGTTCATGCATGTGTGCGTGTGTGTGTGTGTGTGTGTGTGTGTGTGTGTGTGTGTGTGTGTGTGTGTGAATGTGTGGTGCGCATGTGTGTGTTTGTGCATGCGTGTGTGTGTGAGAGAGAGAGTGTGTGTGTGTATGTGTGCGCGTGTGAGCGTGTGCATGTGCATGTGTGTGTGTGTGTGTGTGTGTGAGAGTGTGCGTGTGTGAGAGAGTGTGTTTGTGTACGTGTGCGTGTGCGTGTGTTTGTGCACGTACGTGTGCGTGTGCGTGCGTGCAGCATCATAATACTGAGAACATGGGCGAATTCTTCACCTTTCATTGCAGCCGTGGTTGCCCCAGGCCTGACATTCCCATGCCTCTCCTTTGCAGGTTGACTACATCAGTTATTGTCAAGGACAGAGGCACATCTCCTGTCTGGGCCTTAGCAAGTGCCCACTCTCTGAGTCCTCCAGTGGCACCCAATGTATCTATCTTCACTGGCTGCAGCGATGTCTCGGGGATGCCCTCACTTGACTGAGGCCCAGAGACCAATCCTGAGAGAATATGCTCTGGTAGAAGCTGCTGGGAAAGGCCTTAGCAGGGCATCTTCTGTGGATTGACGAGTTCCCTTTCCGAAGTGGTACTGGCGCCAATAGGCACAGATGGCAGTGCAGGGTGTTGTTGGTGCCTCCAAAAGGGAAAAGAGTTAATCAATTGGCAATGATGGGGAATAGCTTCTTCAGAGCAATGTGACTGCATTCGTGCTCATCTGAGCTGTGCTCCCTGGGGTGGCCAGCTGAAACTTTGGGGTTACAGACTCCTAGACAGCAATGATTGTCATGGAGATCTGTGCTAACAGAGTTGTGGTCCCTTCCAGTCCTTGCAGTGCTTTTAAATGGTGGATGCAGCCTAACTGGGCCCTTGAGGCCTGGCCTCTATCTCGAAAACCTAGTGGAAGGATGGGTTTTCAAAAATGTATTCTTTCATAGGATCTGGGTAGCATTCATTGTTCATCCCTGACTACCCTTGAAGCATGGACATTGCTGGAGCATTTCAAATGGACAAAGAGAGTCACCACATTGCAATAGGTCTGAAGTCACATGTAGGCCAGACTAGGTATGGATGGTAGTTGGTTTTGCCATTCAGCCAGCTTTTACTTCACTCCGGATTTTTGTTTTATCTGACTTCACCAGTGGCCTGGCGAGATTTAAACCCATGTTGCTCTGACATTCGCCCAGGCTTCTGGATTGAAAGCCCAGTGATATGATCACCACAACAAAGCCTCCCTCAGTGGTGCGTGTTACCCGAAAACTCTGAAACAAAAAGCCGCCCTGACCCCAGCTCTCACTCTCTTACTGTTGCCATCGCAGATCTCTCTATCCCCAAAAACTCTTACCCCATTGTCTTACCCCTTCCCCACGTAGATGACCCCCACTTCCCCACCCACACCATGCCCTCTCACACATTTGGGATTGTGGCAATGCCATAGCCCGCAATAGGGAAAAACACTTTGGAAGCTCAGCCTTATGCAGATCCACACCGCGCTTTGATGTTCTCGCCGTAAGGTACCTTTGGGCCGTTTTACTACATTCTAGGCATCAAGTACATGGCATGAGTTGTTCTTGTTGCAAATTCACACAATTCTCTGCCCGTTGCAAAACCCAGTTTCTTGTTTGCCTGTTTTTCCTTCAAACATTTACCTCAGCTGCCAGATACCTAAAGCTACCATGCAGCCTGCTGAACAAGAGGAATTACCATCATAGTTTTTGAAAAATAACTTCAACCCAAGTAAATTTCCCCTCATTTGTCCCCAGACAGGTTATGTAGAGGGCACTGAGAGTTGGGCACAGCACGGATGACTCAAGATGAATTGCTTTAAATGAGTACACTGTGGTACTTTCAACATTACCCTGGGTCAGTTTTATAGCGGAGACTTGGGGCTAGTTGATCCTCTAATAACCTGCTTACAGAAGTAGTAATTCTTACAAGAATGACATCTTTATTCCTCATTTTTCATTTTGGCTCCACAGAAGTTTTCTTTCCAAGTGTTTCTTTCAGTATCTATTTAACAAGGTGCAGATTGAGAGCCCCAGTGAATTAATGTATGTTTCCATTTGAGGATTTAAAGGGAAAAGAAATCTTTCAGACCAAGAGGCTTCATGGCTTGAGACAACAACTGGGCACCCATAAAGAATTTTATCCTCATCCTTATCCTCCTTCCATTTGTCATTCACTTTTGCTCAACAATGTTTTGATTTGTGTGGGAGGCCAGGCCCAGGTTTCATTGATATAAGATAGTCATTCTTTGAGTAAGGTGGCCAATGCTGCTCACAGTATTCCAGATGTATTCTGCAGTGCTGAAGCATTACCTTTTGTCTCTTGTATTCATTTCTCTTCACAAGTTATAACATGCTACAACCTTTTTTAAATTAGTGGCTGTGCATACATATGTGATCCACACACTTTGGCAGTCAGATTTAGTCTGCATCTCACAGCTTTGAAATCTCTCACCATTTGAATAGTATGCTTTTCTCTGGTCTTTCCGCTAAGATTGATGTTATCACATTTTCTCCCATTTTGCTCAATTTCCCAGATCTTTTCTAGTCATCTGTACCTTTTTTCTAGCCTCCTCATCACAACTCAATTTGCTGCTGATCTTTATATCATAAGCAAATTTGTGAACCATGCTTTCTGCCCAAATCACTTGTATCCATTAGAAACAGTTTGAGACCCCAGCACCTATCCCTGAGGCTAATCACTCATTACATAGGTTCATAGAGTTGTATGGCACAGAAACAGACCCCTATGGTCCAACTTGTCCATGTCGACTGGATATCCTAAATTAATCTAGTCCCATTTTTGCCAGCATTAGGTACATATCCCTCTAAATCTTTTCTATTCATATACCCATCCAGATGCCTTTTAGATGTAATTGTACCAGCCTCCACACTTCCTCTGGCAGTCCCTTCCATACATGCGCCGTCCTCTATGTGAAAAATTTGCCCCTTAGGTCCCTTTTAAACATTTCCCTCTCACGTTAAACCGAATGCAGGACTTATACACTTTGAAAATTCCTGGGAAATGTTGATGAACAAAGAGAACTTGGAGTGCAGGGTCATAGTTTCTTCACTTAGTGAAGGAGGTATTTGATACACTTGCTTTTGTTGGTCAGTGCATTGAGTATAGGAATTTGGAGATCATGTTGTAACTGTACAGGATAGGCCACTTGTTGAATATTGCATTCAGTTGTGGTCTCCCTGCTATAGAAAGGATGTTGTGAAACTTGAAAGGGTTCAGAAAAGATTAATAAGGATGTTGCAGGGGTTGGAGGCTTTGAGCTACCGGGAGAGGCTGAATAGGCTGGGGCTATTTTCCTGGTGTGTTGGGGGCTGAGGAGTGACATAGAACATAGAACATAGAACAGTACAGCACAGAACAGGCCCTTCAGCCCACAATGTTGTGCCGACCATTGATCCTCATGTATGCACCCTCAAATTTCTGTGACCATATGCATGTCCAGCAGTCTCTTAAATGACCCCAATGGCCTTGCTTCCACAACTGCTGCTGGCAACACATTCCATGCTCTCACAACTCTCTGTGTAAAAAACCTGCCTCTGACATCCCCTCTATACTTTCCTCCAAACAGCTTAAAACTATGACCCCTCGTGTTAGCCATTTCTGCCCTGGGAAATAGTCTCTGGCTGTCAACTCTATCTATGCCCCTCATTATCTTGTATACCTCAATTAGGTCCCCTCTCCTCCTCCTTTTCTCCAATGAAAAGAGTCCGAGCTCAGTCAACCTCTCTTCATAAGATAAGCCCTCCAGTCCAGGCAGCATCCTGGTAAACCTCCTCTGAACCCTCTCCAAAGCATCCACATCTTTCCTATGATAGGGCGACCAGAACTGGATGCAGTATTCCAAGTGCGGTCTAACCAAAGTTTTATAGAGCTGCAACAAGATCTCATGACTCTTAAACTTAATCCCCCTGTTAAAGAAAGCCAAAACACCATATGCTTTCTTAACAACCCCGTCAACTTGGGTGGCCATTTTAAGGGATCTATGTATCTACACACCAAGATCCCTCTGTTCCTCCACGCTGCCAAGAATCCTATCCTTAATCCTGTACTCAGCTTTCAAATTCGACCTTCCAAAATGCATCACCTCGCATTTATCCAGGTTGAACTCCATCTGCCACCTCTCAGCCCATCTCTGCATCCTGTCAATGTCCCGCTGCAGCCTACAACAGCCCTCTATACTGTCAATGACACCTCCAACCTTTGTGTCATCTGCAAACTTGCTGACCCATCCGTCAATCCCCTCATCCAAGTCATTAATAAAAATTACAAATAGTAGAGGCCCAAGGACAGAGCCCTGTGGAAAACCACCCACCACTGACTTCCAGGCAGAATATTTTCCTTCTACTACCACTCGCTGTCTTCTGTTGGCCAGCCAATTCTGTATCCAAGCAACTAAGTTCACCTGTATCCCATTCCTCCTGACCTTCTGAATGAGCCTATCATCAGGAAACTTATCAAATGCCTTACTGAAGTCCATATACACCACATCCACAGCTCGACCCTCATCAACTTTTCTAGTCACATCCTCAAAGAACTCGATAAGGTTTGTGAGGCATGGCCTGCCCCTCACAAAGCCGTGTTGACTGCATTTGATCAAGCCATGCTCTTCCAGATGGTCATAAATCCTATCCCTCAGAATCCTTTCTAACACCTTGCAGATGACAGACATGAGACTTACTGGTCTGTAATTGCTGGGGATTTCTCTATTTCCTTTCTTGAAGAGTGGAATTATATTTGCCTCTCTCCAGTCCTCAGGTACGACTCCAGTGGAGAGCGAGGATGCAAAGATCCTCGCAAGTGGTGAAGCAATTGCATTTCTCGCTTCCCAAAGCAGCCGAGGACAAATCTGGTCCGGGCCTGGCGACTTGTCAATCTTAATGTTTGACAAAATTTTCAGCACATCAGCTTCCTCTATCCCTATCCATTCCAGCATGCACACCTGCTCTTCAAAGGTTTCATTCACTACAAAGTTCGTTTCTTTCATAAAGATAGAAGCAAAAAACTCATTTAGGGCTTCCCCTACCTCCTCAGACTCCACACACAAGTTCCCTATGCTATCCCTGATCGGCCCTACTCTTTCTTTGACCGTTCTCTTATTCCTCACATAAGTGTGAAATGCCTTTGTGTTTTCCGTAATTCGTTCTGCCAAGCCTTTCTCGTGCCCCCTCCTGGCTCTCCTCAGACCTTTTTTGAGCTCCTTCCTTGCCTGCGAGTAATCCTCTCTAGCTGAACTTGACCCTAGCTTCCTCCACCTTATGTAAGCTACCTTCTTCCTTTTCATAAGAGGCTCCACCGCTCTCGTCATCCAGGGTTCCTTTATCTTACCCCTTCCTGCCTGTCTCAGAGGGACATATTTACTCATCACTTGCAATAACTGTTCCTTAAACAGTCTCCACATGTCTATAGTGCCCTTACCATGGAACAATTGCTCCCAGTCCATGCTTCCTAACTCATGTCTAATCGCGTCATAGTTTCCTCTTCCTCAATTAAATATCCTCCCATTTTGCCTAATCCTCTGCTTCTCCATAGCTATATAGAATGTGAGGCAGTTATGGTCACTATCACCAAAATGCTCTCCCACCACAAGATCTGATACCTGCCCCGGCTCGTTTCCGAGCACCAAGTCTAGAATGGCCTCTCCCCTCATCGGCCTGTCAACGTACTGTGTTAGGAAACCCTCCTGAACACACCTTACAAAAACAGCTCCATTCAAATCTTCTGCTCGAAGGAGGTTCCAATCAATATTAGGAAAGTTAAAGTCACCCATTACAACAACCCTACTACGTCCACACTTTTCCAAAATCTGCCGACCTATGCTTTCTTCAATCTCCCTGCTGCTATTGGGGGGCCTGTAGTGAACCCCTAACGAGGTGACTACTCCCTTGCTGTTCCTAATTTCCACCCATACTGACTCAGTAGGCAGATCTTCCTCGACAAA